>NC_142479.1:50173500-50474000 GCF_049115385.1 Moschus berezovskii
CTCACTGGAAAAGACTCTGATGCTGGGAAAGGTTGGGGGCGGGAGGAGAAGGGGACGACGGAGAATGAGATGGCTGGATGGCATCACCGACTCTGTGGACATGAGTTTGAGTGTACTCCGGGAGTTGGTGATGGACAGGGAGGCCTGGTGTGCTGTGATTCATGGGGTCGCGGAGAGTCGGACATGACTGAGCGACTGAACTGAACTGAACTGAACTGAAGCTGTGAAGTGCAGTTTTATAATCTCTGCTTCAGATTGCCAGTTATTTTTTGAAGAGATTAAGAGAAAAAAGTGATAATGTTTTATATTTACCCACATATTTAGCATTTTGGTACTGCTGTTGATCTGAGTTTCCCTTTAGTGTCAGTTCCCTTCAGCTTGATGAATTTCATTTAGATTTCTTTTTAGAGAAAAGAAAATTTTTTTTCTCAGTTTTTCTTTTTTCGGAAATTTTTCTCAGTTTTTGTTCATCTGAAAAGTTTCTTTGCATTTGGACAGTTATTGTCACTGGATATAGAATTCTGGGTTGACAAGTTTTTTCCCTTTTTCTTTTCAAAATTTTAAATGTTATTTTAGCATTTTCTGGCCTCCATTATTTTTGATGAAAAGTCAACTCTCATTCCTATCATTATTCTTCTCTGTGTAATGGATTGTTTTCTCTGGTTTCTTTGAAATTCTTCTCTTTATCTTAGGATTTCAGCAGTTTGCCTGTAATTTACGTGTGTTTAGTTTCCTTTATATTTATCCAGCTGAGCTTCCATTGAGCTTCTTGAATCTGTAAATTGTTATTTTTTCACCAAATTTGGGATAATTTTGACTGTTATTTTTTCTGTTATTTCTTCTGGTACATTTTCTGTCCTATTCTGGTTTTAATCTTCTGAGACTCCAAATATACGTTAAGTTGTGGCATTTGGTGTTTTCCCACAGTCTGCTAAGCTTTTTACCTAAGGGTGCTCCCCAGCCACTCCACACCAAATGAACTGGGAGTACCTTTAGGTGAAAAACTATATAAATAAAAGCCTCACCCAGTAGTTCTTTTCTTTCAAGGATTAAATCCGCACCAATTTTTGCCTGCTTTGGCTGATGCTTTCGTTGTTTTTTGTTTAGTTGTATCCGACTTTTTGTGACCCCATGGATTGGGATTTTCCAGGCAAGAATACTGGAGTGGGTTGCCATTTCCTTTTTCCAGGGGATCTTCTGACCTAGGGATTGAACCCTTGTCTCCTGCCTGTGTCTCCTACATTTCAGGCAGATTCTTTACCACTGGGCTACCAGGGAAGCCCTTGGCTACTGTTCGGTGCCCTAAAATAGGTGCTCTTAATTTTTTTGTCTAGTGTTGACAATTCTTATCTGTAGGAAAATCATTCCAACACAAGCTATTCTTCTATTGCCCAGAAAGCTATCAATTTTTAAAGCATTTATTTTCTGGTTACCCAAGTGAATTCTTAAAATTTCTAAAAGTTTTCCAAGTTCATACTTTAAGCTTATATGTATTTGGTCATAATATCTGCACATAATGATTTCTATTTCCTTCTAAGACTTCTTTTTCCTTCTAAGACTTCTTTTTGTGTAAAACCTCCACAACAATGTTATTTGACAGTGGGAATAGCTGAAAAAACAATCTTTAATAATAATGATTTAGTTTTTCAGCCATAAATATGAAACTAGTTGAGAAGGTATTTTATTAACATATGCAACCCCATGAACTGTAGCTCACCAGGCTCCTCTCTCCATGGAATTTTCCAGTATTCTTGCCTGGAGAATTCCATGGGCAGAGGAGCCTGGCGGGCTACAGCCCATGGGATTGCAAAGAGTTGAACACAACTGGGCAACTAACACACACACACACACAGTATAGTTTTGCCACAAACAGATAATAAATATCATCAGAGAAAGTTTTGTCATTTGCCAAAAGGTTTGTATAAACTTCTCTTTTAACCTATTATTTAAATGGGCTTCCCTGGTGACTCAGATGGTAAAGAATTTGCCTGCAATTTCAGAGATCCAAGTTCGATCCCTGGGTCAGGAACATCCCCTGGAGAAGAGAATGGCTACCCACTCCAGTATTCTTGCCTGGAGAATTTCATGCACAGATGATCCTGGTCAGTTACAGTTCATGGATTACAAAAAGTTAGATATTACTGAGCAACTAACACTACTTATAAGAGATGTATTAGTATGTAATATGTCAATAATATTGAAACATCTTTATATTACCAGGATAAACTGTATTATTCTTTTAATATACTGTTAGGTGTGATCTACTGGTGTTTTATTTAGGATTTTTGTATCTACATTAACTTTTTAAATTTTAAACGTAAAAATTTTTTAAACTTTTATATTGGAGTATAATATACATGAAACTAGCTGTGTTAGTTTCAGGTGCACGGCAAAGTGACTCAGTCATGTATGCACATGCATCCATTCCCCTTCAAATTCTCTTCCCATCTACATCATTTCATAATACCAAGCAAAGTTCCCTGAGCTACACAGTAGGTCCCCACTGGCTAACCATTTTAAACGGAGCACTGTGCATGTCAATCTCAAACTCCTTAACTATCGCTTCATCCCACCCTTCCTTCTGTATTAACTTTAAACTGATTCCTTCTTGTGCTCTTTTAGAACTGTGGTTATGCTAGGTTATACCAAATAATATGAGAAGTTTATTTTTCTAGGCTCTGAAATAATTTATATAGAACCAGAATTATTCATTACTTAAAGATTTGAAAAACATCTTAAAATTATATTAATATGAATTTAGAGAAACATTTTAACAACCTTTTCTTCTTTTCCCCTGGTTTTTAGCCTGTTCAGGAGTCAGGTTTTCTATTTCTCAATTCAGTTTTAAAAATTTATATTTTTCTCAGAAACTTTCACTGAGAGTTTATTTGCATGACATTTTATTTTGTTTACATGGCACTTTAGTTTTGAAAATAATCTTTTAAAGGGATAAAAATGATACTATCATGAAATTTACGTAGACATAAAAGCACAAAGAAAATTAAAATAATTTGAAATCTCACCAATTTTGTCAAATATTTCATTATCTTAAAAAATTGTGTTTTTTGTTGCTTCTTTTTATTCTGCCTAATTTCTGTATATTTGTGCTTTCTTTTCTTTTTCCTTGATTATATTTGCTGATGGTACATAAATTTATTGGATTTCCCCTAACCCCTGAAAAATTCCAGCTCTTATACTTATTTAGCATTTATATATGTTTGCCTCACTGTTTTTAAGTTCAGTGAAAGTAATGGTTTTTAAGTGGTTTTTTAGCCACTAAGTTGTGCAATGGAACCCTTTTCAAAGTTAAAATCTTCTGTGAAATCCCAGTGTATAAATAGATAAAAGCCAAGCACTTGTGATTAAAGTAAAGGAGAATTGTAGGGGAAGGAAGGGAGTTTCCCAGAGTCTCACTCAATTGACACCTCTCCAACTCTTCTTTCTTATCAGATGCTCATGACTCCAGAGAGCACTGTTAGACAACCACTGTTCTAACTTTTTCATTCTGTTTTTATCTTTATTGTTTCCTTTCTCCTGCTTTCCATAGGCTGGCTTATTGCTCTTTTCTGATTTTTTGAATTTGTTGCTTCATGTATTTCTTTTCATTCTTTCTTATTTAATATTGGAAATATTGAGGTCTATAAAGGTCTATAAATCATTCTGTACAATGCTGGTTATATTTCATAATATTTTACACAGGCTATTTTTTCAATAGATGGTAATTATAGTTTTGAGTTTCCTCTATGACCTACAATGTATGTGTGCATGTGTTTTCAAATGTCTAAGTATAGAGAGATTTTTTTACTCTTTTAAATGTTAAGTTCTTGTTTTATTTTGTTTTAGTCATAAAATAGATCTTTCTAATTTTGAGTTTAAGAAATTATTGATTATTTTTTGTAATCTAGTGCTTAATTAATTTTCATAAATATGAGCATTTGAATGTGACTAGTCTGAACTGATTGGAGAAGGCAATGGCACCCCACTCCAGTACTCTTGCCTGGAAAATCCCATGGACAGAGGAGCCTGGTGGGCTGCAGTCCATAGGGTCGCTAAGAGTTGGACACGACCGAGCGACTTCACTTTCACTTTTCACTTTCATGCATTGGAGAAGGAAATGGCAACCCACTCCAGTGTTCTTGCCTGGAGAATCCCAGGGACGGGGGAGCCTGGTGGGCTGCCATCTATGGAGTCTCACAGAGTTGGACGCGACTGAAGCAACTTAGTAGCAGCAGCAGTCTGAACTGATATGTGTTGTTAAGTGTAAAATGCACATAGATTTTGAAGATATAATACAAAAGCAGGTAAAATAGCTCAATAATTATTTTGTGTTCATTACATATTGAAATCATACTATTTGGGTTAAAAAATATATATTTATTTATTTTTGCCTGTGCTGGATCTTCATTGCTGCATAGGCTTTTCTCTAGTTGTGGCGAGCAGAGGCTACTCTAGTTGTGGTATACGCAGCCTTCTCATTGTTTCCATTGTTGCTTCTTTTGTTGAGGAACACAGCCTCTAGGGTGCTTGGGCTTCAGTAGTTGCGACAGGTGGGCTTAGTAGTTGCATTTCCCAGACTAAATCACAGACTCAATAGTTGTGGCGCATGGGCTTAGTTGCTCCATGGCATGTGGGATCTTCCCAGATCAGGGATAGAACTCATGTCTCCTGCATTGGCAGGTAGATTCTTTACCAGTAGGCCACCAGGGAAGCCCCAAATCATAATATTTTGTATCTATTGAGTTAAATAAAATAAATTCACTAAAATTAATTTTATCTCTTTTTGGGCTATCTTTTGAAATGAGGTTGCTAGAATATTTTAAATTATGTGTGTTATTTTATTTCTATTGGACATAACTGCCCTCTATAATTATATATTTTTATCCATGTGGTCTATTAGAGACTAGTAGTGACTTTACAATTGCTTTTCAGTAATTTCTACTTATAGTTCTCGAATTTTTCACTATATATATTTTAGTACTATTCTATTTAGAACATAACAGGTCATTTCTATTATGGATTGTACTTTATATAAAATAAAATGACTCTGTTGGCCTGCTTGTGTTCTACTTTGATATGAATTATTGCTGTTATTGCTTTTTAAGAAAATTTGTTTAGGACATCTTGCACACCTGTCCTCTTTTAATTTCAGTCTCACTTTATTTCAGGTGAATATCTTTTAAACAGTAATCAAATTAACTATCTTTGACATAGAAATTCTTCAGTTTTTTTTCATTTGTTTCTGTTCACTTTTTTCTTTTTTAATTGAAGTATGGTTGATTTACAATATTATATTAGTTTCAGGTGTTCAACATAGTGATTCAAAATTTTTATAGATTATTCTCAATTTATGCTTATTATAAAACATAGGCTATGTTCCCTGTGCTATGCAATATATCCTTATAGCTTGTTTTTAATAGGGGACTCTAATTTTTCACAATTATTGTCATCAGTTATATATCATTTTATGAGTTTTATTATTTGCTACATTATATTTTTCTGTTTTATTGCATTGAATATTAAAAAATTTTTTTTCTTCTTTAAATTTTTCGTTCACAGCCATGCTTAGTTGCTCAGTAGTGTCCGACTCTTTGTGACTCCGTGGACTGTAGCCTGCCAAAGCACCTCTGTCCATGGGGATTCTCCAGGCAAGAATACTAGAGTGGATTGTCATGTCCTCCTTCAGGGGCTCTTCCCAACCCAGGGATTGAACCCAGGTCTCTCGCATTGTAGGTGGTTTCTTTACCATCTGGGCCACCAGAGAAAGCCATTATTACACTTATTACATTAGTGTTTGAAAAATCATAGTTAAACCCATTTGCTTTAATTATCATTGTCCAAGATGGCATAGTACCCATTCAGTTCAGTTCAGTTCAGTCGCTCAGTCGTGTCTGACTCTTTGCTGCCCCATGAATCACAGCATGCCAAGCCTCCTTGTCCATCACCAACTCCCGGAGTTCACTCAAACTCATGTCCATCGAGTCGGTGATGCCATCCAGTCATCTCATTCTTTGTCATCCCCTTCTCCTCCTGCCCCCAATCCTTCCCAGGATCAGAGTCTTTTCCAGTGAGTCAACTCGTCTCATGAGGTGGCCAAAGTATTGGAGTTTCAGCTTTAGCATCAGTCCTTCCAGTGAACACCCAGGATTGATGTTGTTTAGAATGGACTGTTTGGATTTCCTTGCAGTCCAAGGGACTCTCAAGAGTCTTCTCCAGCACCACAGTTCAAAAGCATCAATTCTTCGACGATCAGCTTTCTTCACAGTCCAACTCTCACATCCATACATGACCACTGGAAAAACCATTTAGCTTTATGTAAATGAGTAATTTAGCTTGTCTTCTTCTCTATTTCTTTCCTAACTAGTATTCAGATGCTTATTACATGTTTTAACAAATATCTTAATTAAGAATTTCTCTTTAACAATAAGTTTTAAACCATATTTAACCACAGTTACCTAGATTTAACTTATTTTGCTGGTTTGAATTTCATCACCACCTCTTTCTGTTGATCAGTGTGTCCTTTAAAAGATTTTCTTCAGGAAAGAATGTAAGTGATAGAAATTCAGAGCCACAACTGTTTGAAAATGTTTTGCTGATCTCCTTCATGTTATATAACCAACATCTTGACTATGTTTAGAATTCCTGAGTACAGTATTTTTCCTTTAAAACACTATAAAACTTTCATCTTCTGGTGCTTATTTTGTGGAGAGGACATTTTGACTCTGTTATTCTGTAAACTACTTCTTTTTCTTTTATGTCTGGGTACTTAAAGAATGTTTTCATCCTCAAATTTTGAAATTTCAGAAGGGTATGTGTAGATGTTGTTATTCACTCATCCATTCATTCATACATTTGTTTATATTTTTTTAACAGCTTCATTGAGATGTAGTTCTTATACCATAAAACCTATCCATTTAAAGGGTACAGTCCAATGGCTTTCGGATGGTATTCACAGAGTTGTACAGTCATCATCACAATAAATTTTAGAACATTTTTCATCATCTTCCAAAGAAAACTTGAACCCCCTTAGCCTTCATTCTTTAGTCTACATCCCTTTCTCCCACAGCCCTCAGTTCAGTTCAGTCGCTCAGTCGTGTCCAACTCTCCGCGACCCCATGAATCACAGCACACCAGGCCTCCCTGTCCATCACCAACTCCCGGAGTACACTCAAACTCATGTCCACAGAGTCGGTGATGCCATCCAGCCATCTCATTCGCCGTCGTCCCCTTCTCCTCCCGCCCCCAACCTTTCCCAGCATCAGAGTCTTTTCCAGTGAGTCAACTCGTCGCATGAGGTGGCCCAAGTATTGCAGTTTCAGCTTCAGCATCAGTCCTTCCAATGAACATCCAGGATTGATCTCCTTTAGAATGGACTGGTTGGACCTCCTTGCAGTATAAGGGACTCTCAAGAGTCTTCTCCAACACCACAGTTCAAAAGCATCGATTCTTCGGCGATCAGCTTTCTTCACAGTCCAACACTCACATCGATACATGACCATGTGAAAAACCATTGCCTTGACTAGACAGACCTTGGTTGGCAAAGTAATGTCTCTGTTTTTTAATATACTATCAAGGTTGGTCATAGCTTTCCTTCCAAGGAGCAAGCGTCTTTTAATTTCATGGCTGCAATCAGCATCTGCAGTGATTTTGGAGCCCAAAAAAATAAAGTCTGACACTGTTTCCACTGTTTTTCCATCTTTTTCCCATGAAGTGATGGGACCAGTTGCCATGATCTTTGTTTTCTGAATGTTGAGCTTCAAGCCAACCTTTTCACTCTCCTCTTTCACTTTCATCAAGAGGCTTTTGAGTTCCTCTTCACTTTCTGCCATAAGGGTAGTGTCATCTGCATATCTGAGGTTATTGATATTTCTCCCAGCAATCTTGATTCCAGCTTGTGCTTCTTCCAGCCCAGCGTTCCTCATGATGTACTCTGCATATAAGTTAAATAAGCAGGGTGACAATATATAGCCTTGACGTACTCCTTTTCCTATTTGGAACCAGTCTGTTGTTCCATGTCCAGTTCTGACTGTTGCTTCCTGACCTGCATACAGGTTTCACAGCCCTAGGCATCTGCTTATCTACTTTCTGTTCCTGTAGATTTTTGCCTATTCTGAATGTTTCATGTAAATGGAATTATACTATATGTGACCCTTGCTACTGGTTTCTTTTGATTGATGAAATTATGATTTCAGAGATTTATTTGTATTGTAGCATGTATCAGCATTTCCTTTTTTATTGCTGCCACATTTTGTTTATCTGTTCATCAGTTGATGAGTGTTAGTATTTATCCACTTATTGACTGTTAAGAATAATGCTGCTATGAACATTTGTGTACATGTTTTTATTTGAACACCTGTTTTCATTTCTCTTCTGTATATACCTAGTAGTGGAATTGGTGGGCAACTCTCTTTTTAGCTTTTTGAGACAAAAAAGTCAGACTTTTGCCAGACTTTTACAAAGTAACGATACCATTTTACATTCCCACTAGCAGTGTATAAGGATCCTAATTTCTCTCCATCTTCAACAGCACTCATTATTGTCCATCTTCTTGATAGTAGCCATGTGAAATGGTACCTCAGTGTGGTACTGATTATTATTTTCCTGATAACAACTGATGTTAAGCATCTTTTCATGTGTTTATTAGTCATTTGTATATCTTCTTTGGATAAATGTCTATTTAAGTTCTTTGTTTTAAAATCAGGTTATTTGTCTTTTTATTATTAAATTGTAAGAGCTTTTATATATTCTGTATATAAGTCTCCTATTAGATACATGATTTGCAAAAATATTCTCACTTTTTTGATAGCATCCTTTGAACCACAATAATTTTAATTTTGATGTCCAATTTGTTTCTTTTGTTGCTTGTTCTTTTGGCATCATATCTAAGAAACTATTATCTAATCCAAGCTTATAAGGATTTATGTCTATTTTCTTCTAATAGTTTTATAGTTTTAGCATTTATGTTTGGATCTATGATCTATTTTGAGTTAATTTTTGTATATTGTATGAGGTAAGGGTTCAATTCGGAGAAGGCAATGGCAAGCCACTCCAGTACTCTTGCCTGGAAAATCCCATGGATGGAGGAGCCTGGTAGGCTGCAGTCCATGGGGTTGCTAAGGGTCGGACACGACTGAGAGACCTCACTTTCACTTTCACACATTGGAGAAGGAAATGGCAGCCCACTCCAGTGTTCTTGCCTGGAGAATCCCAGGGATGGGGGAGCCTGGTGGGCTTCCATCTATGGGGTCACACAGAGTCGGATACAACTGAAGTGACTTAGCAGCAGCAGCAAGGGTTCAATTTCATTTCTTTGCATGTGGATATTTAATTGTTCCCGCACCATTTATTGAAAAACAATTTTTTCCATTGCATTATCTTGTCATCCTTGTCAAAAATTTATTGAATATAAATGTGAGGGTATAATTCTAAATTCCCAATTCTGTTCCTTTGATCTGTGTGTCTGTCTTTATACCTATACCATATTGTCTTAATCAAGACAAGTTTTGAAATAAGAAAATGGGAATCCTCTAAAGTTGTCCTCCTTTTTCAAAATTGTTTTGACTATTCTGGGTACCTTGAATTTCCAAATGAATTATAGGATTAGTTTGTCAGTTTCTGCAAAAAATCCAGCTGATATTTTTATAGAGATTGCATTGACTATTTAGATCAATATGGGAATATTCCCATATTAATAGCCATAAGTCTCATATGTAAACATGGAATGTCTTCCCATTTATTTTCTTCCTTTAATTTAAGGTCTTTCATTTCTTTCAATAATATTTTGTAGCTTTCAAAGTTTAAGTTTTATACTTCTCTTGTTAAATTTTATTCCTCAGTATTAATTCTGTTTTATATTATTTTAAATGGAATTTCCCTAATTTTTCCTAATTTAATTTTGGCTTGTTCATAGCTACTGTGTAGAAATACAGCTGATTTTTTTTATTAATCTTGTTTCCTGCAAACTTATTGAACTCATTTTTTAGTTCAGATAGTTGTCAGTGGATTCCTTAGGGTTTTCTATGTACAAGATTATATCATCTGCCTGTAGAGATAGTTTTACTTCTTTCTTTCTAACCTAGACTCTTTTAATTTCATCCTTGCATATTTGCCCTGTCTAGCACTAGTGCAATGTTGAATATAAGTGGTAAGAGCGGACAGCTTGTCTTGTTGCTGATCTTTAGAAACAGGGGGAAAGTATTCAGCCTTTCATCTGTTGACCTAAAACAGTAAAACAACCAGTTATTTTACCTGCAAAATGGTTTATTTGGGAACAGCAAAGACTTGCAGTTAAGGACATGCAATCATGGTTATCCACGAGCAAGCCCAAAAAACGAAAGAGAGGAACTTTCTTTTATAGAAGAGAAGAAGGAACTGGGAGGAGCTGTTATAAACAAAGAGAAGACCATTGGAGAAAACTGGGAGTTCCAAATGTAATGGCTTCTTGTTGACTGAGTTATTATTAACAGTCTTTCATTGGCCAGACTCTTGCAGGACAAGGAGAAATTTTTTCCTTCCTCCTGCTGTAGTAAAGTAGCAACCTTCTCCCTATTGGAGATACAGTGTTGGGTGTGCAACTGACATCGGTGGGTAGGGCCTTAGAGCTCCCTTTTCTGGCACCCTGACTTTATTTAAAAAGGGGGGTCTATATATTGATTGTCACCTATCATTAAGTACGATGTTAGTGGGTTTTTATAGATGATCTTTATGAGGCTAAGGAAGTTTCCTTCTATTCTCAGTTTGTTGAGCATTTTTGTTTTATTTGTTTTATCATAAAGTGCTGTTGAATTTTGTCGAATGCTTTTTCTGCATCTGTTGAGACAATCACATGGTCTTTGTCCTTTATCCTATTAATATGGTATATTCAGTTCAGTTCAGTTCAGTTGCTCAGTCGTGGCCGACTCTTTGCGACCCCATGAATCACAGCACGCCAGGCCTCCCGGAGTTCACTCAAGCTCATGTCCATCGAGTCGGTAATGCCATCCAGCCATCTCATTCTCTGTCGTCCCCTTCTCCTCCCACCCCCAATCCCTCCCAGCATCAGAGTCTTTTCCAGTGAGTCAGTTCATCGCATGAGGTGGCCAAAGTATTGGAGTTTCAGCTTCAGCATCAGTCCTTCCAATGAATATTCAGGACTGATTTCCTTTAGGATGGACTGGTTGGATCTCCTTGCAGTCCAAGAGACTCTCAAGAGTCTTTTCCAACACCACAGTTCAAAAGCATCAATTCTTCAACGATCAGCTTTCTTCACAGTCCAACTCTCACATATTACATTAATTTAATTTTGGATAGCATTTATTTTTACCTTTGAATTCAACTTTTCATCCTTTAGCCTTCAGAGGAACTTGGAGGAACCTATTTAAATGACATATGCAATAGATATGACATACGTCTTGGAATTTAATGGTGGTCCTTAGTGAAATTTTTATTTCCAAAACTTTATACCCCATCAAAAGTCCTAGTTATGGCTATGTAGGATTTTTCGTTTGGTGTTGTTGAGTGGTGAGAAAGTTATGACCAACCTAGATAGCATATTAAAAAGCAGAGACATTACTTCGCCAGCAAAGGTCAGTCTAGTCAAGGCTATGGTTTTTCCAGTGGTTATGTATGGATTTGAGAGTTGGACTGTGAAGAAAGCTGATCGCCAAAGAATTGATGCTTTTGAACTGTGGTGTTGGAGATGACTCTTGAGAGTCCTGGACTGCAAGGAGATCCAACTAGTCCATTCTAAAGGAGATCAGTCCTGGGTGTTCATTGGAAGGACTGATGCTAAAGCTGAAACTCCAATACTTTGGTCACCTCATGCAAAGAGTTGACTCACTGGAAAAGACTCTGATGCTGGGAGGGATTGGGGGCAGGAGGAGAAGGGGACGACAGAGAATGAGATGGCTGGATGGCATCACTGACTCAGTGGAGGTGGGTTTGAGTGAACTCCGGGAGTTGGTGATGGACTGGGAGGCCTGGCGTGCTGTGATCCATGGGGTCGCAAAGAGTCGGACACGACTGAGTGACTGAACTGAGCTGAACTGAACTGAACCCAATTGTATAAATTCGTAACATTATCTTGATAGTATATCTAGCACAGTTGCATATTACAAGCGCTAGAAGTGAAATATACATAGCATAAGCTTTACTATTTTAGCTACTATGAAGTATATGCTTCTGTGGCATTACTTACAGTCACCTTATTCTGCAACTTTAAAGTTTTTAGAGAGAAAATTATACTCATTTGTTAATCCTCCAGATGTTCTTCCTTCTCTCTTGGTACTTTTCCTTTTCTGTTGATCAGCTTTCCTTTTCTTTTAGATACTGAGGAGTTCCTGGCTGAAGGTTTGCGGAATGAGAACCTCAGTGCTGGTGCAAAGGACAACAGAGACCATATTCTACGGGGCTTGCAGCAAATTAAAGCTAGGTTTGTATAAACCGGTTCCATTATTCTTCTTAATAAAGTTTAAAGCAATTTATAATCAGCAAAATCTACTTTAATTGTATATAAATTATCAAAGTAAGACACACTTATTATAGTTCTTTATACTTGGTAGAGGCTTTTAAATGTTTACTGAATTACATTGAAGGTAGGCAGGCATATTTAGGGTAGTTTACCACAATGGAAATATTTTGATAATTATGTGTGTTAAAAAAGTTATTCTGCTTTTAGCTTTGGATTGTTATGTTAGTCTTTATTGGACACATTTGCAAAATGGGTGAAAAGCTAAATATTTATGCTTGTCCAAATTACTGAAAGAGAGGATGTTAAGCAGTATGAGATAATTTCCATTATGACTTTTGGTCCTGATTTTATATCCTCATCTCCTTCCCAAATAGAAAACTTAAACTAGACTTACCCAGTTGATTCTGTCTTCCTATTAAAATGTCTTAATTTCAGGCTGATTGGAATATCATGCTCATTAAGTTTTTTTTTTTTTTTTAATTAAAGGCCCTCACCTAGTTTGTGCCTTTTAGAATGTTAGTACCTGACAGATGCATACACTTGCTTGATGGAGGAAGAAATTAAAAATTTCCATTACAGTATATTTCCCAACCACTTCTTGTTTGAAGTGTGGTGACTGAATGAGAGTTGGGGATAAATGAGTACAATCTTAAGTCTTTTTCGACTTGGAGGCAATGTGATTTGAAACGTTTGAACTGTGTACTCCTAGTAAAGGAAGAGCATCAGCAGTGTTATACCTGGGATTTCATTTGTGTGCCAGACAGATCTTATCATCTGCTTTAGAAACCGCATTGAAACTCCTTAGAAGCAAGGAGTTTTATCCTTTCGAAGGGCACGGCCAGAATATATTCCCTCCAGGAATGTGAGAGAACTTCACAAGATGCCCTGCTGGATCTTAATCGATCTTTCCTGCTGGCTAATTAAGCATCACTTTTACTCAGCAACTGGGGACTGTGTAATTATCAGCCTGGGTTGCCCTGAATAATTGAAACAAACAGAATGCAAAAGATGAGAGCTTTTTGCAAAAGTGAGAATATCTGTAATTTTGGGTAGGTTGGAAGAGTGTTTAAAACAAACTTCCCTATACTTTCATTAGTGGATTAAGTTTAGACTTAGTTGTATATCCGAAGGCTCAGTTAGTAACTTAAAGAATTTTTAATTTTTTTAATACAAAGTTGATCTTTGTATTATAGGATTATTATAAGTATGGCATGAGAAACAAAGATGGAATTATTTTAAACTGTATTATAGGGAGTGAAAGTGAAGTCGCTCAGTCATGTCCGACTCTTTGCGACCCCATGGACAGTAGCTTACCAGGCTCTGCCATCCATGGGATTTTCCAGGCAAGAATACAGGAGTGGGCTGCCATTTCCTTCTCCAGGGGATCTTCCCAACCCAGGGATTGAACCCAGGTCTCCTGCATTGCAGACAGACCCTTTACCGTCTGAGCCACCAAGGATAGGGAGAGGGATGCCCAAAATATAATTGTGTATGTGGTGGTGTTAATGGTATAAATCAGTGGTAAGGAATGTAAAAATAACTTTATTGCATCTATGGAGACAAATACACAATGAGTAGGAATTCTCCTTTCCCATTATTTGCATCGCAGCACTTGGAAAGGATTGAATTTCAATCTGAAATTGATAATAAAAAGTGATTTTGTGGTGACTCACTGCTATCTCACTGTTATCACTTACATATTACTTCTTAGTTCTCTTTTTTAAGTGCATATATACACTCATACACACACACCCATGCACACAGACATAGAAGCTGTATTTACTATGAGGTTGAGAGGCTTCCTTGTTCTCAAAGGACTTGCTGTGCGGTTTGTGGGATAGATATTCAGGAAATAATCAGCAGGGGTTTTAGGAAACATCTGCATTGTTGATGGGAGCTTTCTGTTCATTGATTTGTTGTAAGAAAGATGACACTTTATTTAGAATTTCATAATTATCAGATCGGGAGGAAATGAGGAGCCAGAAATTAGATACTGTACAAGAAAATGGAAAAATGAGGCTTTCCTTTGGCAAGCTGTTTGAAATTGTCTTAAATTTACCCATTCAATCATCATCCCATAATGTAACCCTTGTCTTACTGAATCTTCTTTTTCAGCCACGTTGCGTGTATGGCCCCATGTGTGGCTGGTTGATGTTATGTACTTATATGTATTGGTACCAGTTGCTTTGGGAGCACTGAAAGCTTGTACAATGCCAATCACATTTACTTTTTTTTGCATGGAAGTTGTATCTCTCCCAGAGGCTGAGTATGAAACGAAATTTGGAAATCATCAAACTTGAGAACTAAATGTATATGGAAAATGGCCAAATAACATCAAAAGAATTAATGGAAGCCACTTTAAAAGTTTTATCTTGAGTCATATTAAAGCAATAAAACTTTAGTGGTTTGGTAAATTTGTGGGGGAGGTAGGAATCTGTCTAAAACTACTAACTTGGCACATTAGGGCCCAAGGTGGGTAAGAAATCTCTAGCAGGATAATCTGGAAAAGACACTAGATAAATATAAATGCCATATATACATATACTCCCCCACCACCAAAACTTTCCATTCTATCTTTGTTGTGTCCTTGCTTTAATTCCTTTAATTATTTCCTCAACACTGTGCTGCTTGAGAATAGAGTGGAGTGACAGGAAAATACTGATTCCTGGTAAACCCTAGGGGCTTGGCCGTAATTTTTATGGTGACTCAGAATTCAGTGCTGTTTGCCATGACTGTGGACTTGCTGTAAATTAAAGCATCTGACTTCATCACAGCTGTTATGTGCTGTTTGCCACCTTTCTATTGCCTAGAGTGACTGACCCCAGAAAATGATAGTTGTATTGAGTCATGGATGTCCTCCAAGTGCTCATCTGTTTTTCAGTACAAGTAGCTTTTCTGTCTTCCCAGACTGAAAATCATATCTGTATTTCTGTCTTCATAGGGTTTTTTTGGCTTAAGAGTATTACCAATGAAGAATAATGTTTTCCATATAAGACTATAAAAAACGAATGGCACTTTACGTAATTCCAAGGAAATGAAGGCCTGTTGTGGTATTTGATGTCCTGAGCTGTGATGTTCATGGCTCTTCTTCAAACTGCCTCCTCATTTAAACCTTCTCCCTAAAACTAACAGCTTTCACATTCTGAGTCCAAGTTTTCACCAAGCTCTTTAGAGAATGATTAGGATGAAAGCCAGGCAGAGACTCCTCCTGTTTTATTGCGGTGGTCACTGCAGGACCAGCGCCAGCTGTGAGACACCTGGAATGAAACATACTTTGTCTATACTCAGACATTTGATGGCATTCTTACGCATTTGCAGAAACAGTTGAGCATTTCTTAAGTTTGATTCAGGGGAGGCCATCTGACAGCAAGAATGCATTGAGAATGGGGGAAAGGGTGAAGAAAATAGAAGATTTTTATTCCTGAGGTAGGGATAAATTCTCCATGGCTCATTTTGGAACAGCTAGTCATTTATGCTCACTGTTGGAAATGAAGTCTAGAGCCAATGGAAACAAACTTGGAGTATTGCTTTCTTTTGTGAAACTGAAAGGAGTTCCAAAAAGAGGCAGGTAGATTAATAGCATATTGAAATGGAAAGAAATAAAAAGAAATAACTTTATGTAACAGGATTGTGGCACAAACCCCACAAAACCAGTGCTTTTAAAGTACAGACTGAAAGAATATCTTGAACATGTCTCATTGTGGGTGGTTAGCATATAGCTCCGGAGAGTGCAATGGCACCCCACTCCAGTACTCTTGCCTGGAAAATCTCATGGATGGAGGAGCCTGGTGGGCTACCATCCATGGGGTCACTAAGAGTTGGACACAACTGAGCGACTTCACTTTCACGCATTGGAGAAGGAAATGGCAACCCACTCCAGTGTTCTTGCCTGGAGAATCCCAGGGACGGGGGAGCCTGGTGAGCTGCCATCTATGGGGTCGCACAGAATCGGACACGACTGAAGTGACTTAGCAGCAGCAGCAGCATATAGCTTTGCATGAAACATGATATGGTAGTACAAACATCACAAAAATAATTCCAGTTCTCTTTGGGAACTTCAAGTTTTTCTTGTCAGCTTACCATAGATTTAACTTTAAAACAGAATTTAGTTTAACAATATATTGTTCTTGTGTCTTTGTATCATAGGAGGAAAGACAAGGAGTTAGTCCAGTGTAACTCTTGAGAGCAAGATTTTCCAAGTGATATGCTGTCAATAGTATCACCATTAATTACATGGAAAATGTTACTTTTCCTAAGTGCTGGTTATTGAGCTTAAAATTCCCAAACAAAAAACATTCAGATGAAGTGTACTTATCAAGAGAAGAAATGTGAAATGTGTTGTTGATACATTTGTGTTACAAGTTTAGACATTTGTTCATATCTTCTCTTTCTGTTCACTTTGCTACTTTCACTGGAGTTTCAGTGCCAATGCAGAAATATAAAAGGTAGTAGGTTCTAGTGCAATCTATCTAAGTTTAAAGAGCTCTGAAAAGGCTTCAAACTCATAGCAATAATTTGACCACATCTTGAAGTTTAAAAATTCATTTCTTCCTTTTCCAGTCCTATCTCTGCTCCTCACCCTTAACCAAGAAAGCAAACAAAAACTCATCAACTTCACAGCTCTCAAGTTATCAATTATATGCTAAATCCCTGAACTAGATTTCTGTTATTTACGAGTGTATGTTGAGATTTCACAATTGTGTTAAAGAGTTTTGGAGATATACTTACTGGGAGTAGTAAAGGGTTATTTTTGTTGCTCTTTTAGTCTGAAATGGTCTACAGGTGAAACTGATATAATATTACTTGCTGTTGGTCTCTTGGCTTAACCTGGAAAGGAAGATCATTTTATTATATGTTCTTTCATAGCAAGTTTCCTCTACTTTCAAAGCAACCTTGAAGTGTATGACTCCTTTTTAATTTTATGATGATTATTATCTTGTTTATTCTTTCACTTGAGTAGGTGTCTTAGATTTGGTACCAGCTATAAGATTAAATTGATCCATTTTTGTTTTCTTTTACACTGGGCTATTTTGGTGGTATTAGTAGATAGAAGCCTCTCCCTTTGGTCATCCCATAAAATAAATATTTTATATGAGTAATTTTGATGTACAGTAACTTTTTAGTAAGTGGGTTTTTTTTTAAATCTTGTTTTTTTCAAACATTTTTATTAAACATTCCCAGTACTGAGCTCATTAAACAGAATAACATGTTCTATCAAGAGTGAAAGGACTTTTGAAATGAAACCTGGGAAGTAGGTAGATAACTGAGCTTTCTCCCTTCAGGTTGGACTGACCCATTAGAATAAGCTGAGCACTACTATTTAGTCCTATAGTTAGGTCTCTGAATTTGCTTTACTTCTGATAGAATTATAGCCATCATTATTACTTGGGCACATTCCTATTATCTACTTGAAATGGATTTGTCTTGGAAGATCTCAGAAAATCCTCAGTATCAAATTTTTAATACTAGAAGCTTTTCTATTTGTCTATAAATGGGGGTTCTTAATTCATACATTGTGTGAAAAGATCATTTATATGAAATTACTGTCTTCATTTTACCAATATTTACTTTGGCCTTGATTTTAAATCTCACTTGATCTGGATCTAGTCTTTTGTCCCAATGTGTGCTATTTTTTTTGCTTATAGAAAGCCAGTGGGGGAAAAACTGCCTCTCTGTATTCATCTATTTGTGGGTCTCCAGAAACTTGTGGCATGAGGCCCTCCTGGCTGTTGTTATCTCTAATTTGCTGGTTTTCTCTTATTTCTGATATAGACCCATCCTATATCCACTTCCTGTGTTACACTGAAATTAGAGCAAAGGAGAGAGAAATGCAAGAGCACTGGGTCAGCTCTCAGAATTCAGAGTCTTTGTTCTGATGTTTTTTCTATAACATTGTCTGATTCAATTGAAGATTTGCCCCATGATCTTGTGTTTTCTTTTTCAGTTGCCTCCCCCAAAATGTTATTTGGGATTGTTTCTTCAAATGTTATAAAAATGCAAACATTACCAACCAAACCTTAAAACCTCAAAAATTTTATTTATTTTATGGTATTACTATGATTTTTCTTTTTTTTTAATTTGCAAAATGATGCAGGAAATTTCATTTTTCCTTGGGATTTCATTTTATTTCATAATTCTGTTGAAAATGAGTTGGGCCTAAAGTGGGGTTTTATAATCACAACATGTGAATCATTTCTTCTTTGGAAGCCGGATCTTCTCTCCAACTGTAGCCTCATCTAGTCTCCCTGAAGTGCAGCACTAGCAGGGTTGATAATGCAATGTGGTCCTTCTTATCACACCCAGCAAAGGGCTCAGAAACGACAGGAGAAAAAATCAATCCCACAGGAACTTCTCAAGTGCTACATATCCATATTTAACCCCCATGTATTTAAAATGGAAATGAGATATCTCAGGGTTTTCGTTTTTGATTTACACAAGATGTCACCGCCTCCTTGGCAATGGGAATATTTTGCAGACCAACTGCTGACCTGTTTAGAGAGATCTCAGCCTGTCGCCTCAGGTTCAATATAGTTTCTTCATAATTCTTTCGAAACTCTCAGCAGTGCTTTGCAGCAGCTTTGATTCTTCAGGCTTCAAAGAATGCCCCTTCCAGGCCAATCTTCTAAAAGAAAAAAAAAGAAAAATCAGTGTAGGGGAATAAACAGCTCATAAAGGAAAGGGCAGCTATCCCTATGGCAATTCTTACTCTACTTAATAAGGAGTTTATAAGCCAGCTACGGCTTCACGAAGCCAAGAAAATTCCAGTTTGATGCTAGTGCCTTGTTAGGAAATTCCCACTTGGAGTTACTCAGTCTTCAATAATCAAGTTGTTTTATCATAGATATACAGTGACACTTACGCGTTATGATTAAATGCTCACCCTCAAGCTCCCTCTTGAGTTTGTGAGCCTTGTTGAGTTATTATAATTTATAGAAAACCTTATGCCCACATAATCTCCAATTAGCTATTTCTCAGTTATATTAAGGGAGTGTCTCTCTTTTCTGGATTCTGCCATAACGACAGTGTTCATTTTACGATTTGATAATCAAGACCTCCTGTCATGTCTACCAAGAATCTTTGTTTTTTTGTTGATGATAAAACTGAGATATGTGACATTACTCAAAATAAGAGAATTAATAAAAGATTAGGATTTAGAATGTAGGATTTCTAATTGGTTGCATAGTTTACTTAAGCAAGCCATTATTTTAAAAAAGAATTGGCATCTTTCAAAAGCTTATTGGTTTAAAGGAACTGTAAATAAATATTGAAGTTTAGTTAATTATATATGCATCTAGAGTCTAGCAACATCTGCAGTTTATTTTGGAATGCATCAAAAACAAGATGGATGGATGAATGGATAAGTGACAAAGCAGATATAACAAAATGTGAATCATAGCATCTAGATTATGAGTATACACATATATGGGTGTTCATTTACCTTTTATGCATATCTGAAACATTTCATAATATGATGTTACAAAAAACATTTGTTTCACTTTGCAGTTCAGAAACCATAGACTTCATTCATACTGTGGTTTCAGAAAACCATAGACTTCCTCAAGTTGGAAATATAATAAGACCAACCTAGATAGCGTATTCGGAGAAGGCAATGGCAAGCCACTCCAGTACTCTTGCCTAGAAAATCCCATGGATGGAGGAGCCTGGTAGGCTGCAGTCCGTGGGGTCGCTAAGGGTCAGACACGACTGAGCGACTTCACTTTCACTTTTCACTTTCACACACTGGAGAAGGAAATGGCAACCCACTCCAGTGTTCTTGCCTGTAGAATCCCAGGGACAGGGGAGCCTGGTGGGCTTCCATCTATGGGGTCACACAAAGTTGGACACAACTGAAGTGACTTAGCAGCAGCAGCAGCAGATAGCATATTAAAAAGCAGAGACATTACTTTGCCTACAAAGGTCTGTCTAGTCAAGGCTGTGGTTTTTCCAGTGGTCATGTACGGATGTGAGAGTTGGACTGTGAAGAAAGCTGATCGCCGAAGAACTGATGCTTTTGAACTGTGGTGTTGGAGAAGACTCTTGAGAGTTCTGGACTGCAAGGAGATCCAACCAGTCCATTCTAAAGGAGATCAGTCCTGGGTGTTCATTGGAAGGACTGATGCTAAAGCTGAAACTCCAATACTTTGGCCACTTCATGCAAAGAGTTGACTTACTGGAAAAGACTCTGGTGCTGGGAGGGATTGGGGGCAGGAGGAGAAGGGGACGACAGAGAATGAGATGGCTGGATGGCATCACCGACTCGATGGACATGAGTTTGAGTGAACTCCGGGAGTTGGTGATGGACAGGGAGGCCTGGCGTGCTGTGATCCATGGGGTCGCAAAGAGTCGGACATACTCAGTGGCTGAACTGAACTGAACTGTGATATTTTTAGGATGATAATTTTCTAAGAATAACCTTATTATTTCTGGACCATAATAGTCTAAGGGATAATCCTCCAGTTTGTTATTTCTGATATAACTAACTTTAAGTATCTAACTTTTATACTTCTTTAAGACTTCCAGGCTAGCAATTATTGAGAGCTCAAATTCAATTCAAGCATTCTGCCCAGGAGATCCTGAAATTTTGATCTTTTTTAAGGAAAAGCAATTTCTGACTTTTCTCATAAATTTGATAAAAGGAAAGCTAATATGAGATTGGTAGTCCAGTAGGAAATGGAACTCAATTTTACATTTTTTAAATCACTTTATGGTATTAAAAATGACAGAGGTTAGAAACAAAGCTGTTATTCTTTTATTGAACTAGAATTGAAAGTGGCAGAAAATCATTTTGGCCCCGGTGCAGTAAATGTTATCACTAAAACATGTTCAGGGGATATCAGGATAGTCTCTCAAGCACCAGAGACAAAAGTTCACAGAACAAGAACTGATTTTTCTGTCCTTATCTTGAAATTATGAGATATACAGGAGATGAAAGTATCTTAGCTCTAATAGGACAGGCAATGGAGTATGTGTTAGAAATGATAATGTCTCTATTCTGGAGAGAGGTGAAATGGAGAGAATGTGGTGGGATGGGTGTCTCAGCAGTGACAGGCACAATGGAGGGAGTTCACAGGGACACGAGGGTCAGCAGCTGAGCCAGCCCCAAAGATGAGGAATCCAGAACCAGAGAAAATTATACTTGTGCAAAATTATACTGTGAACTGACAATGAAGATGGTAAGAAAGCAAGCAATACTATTTGTTAAAAGTACTGTTTGAAGATTTTGTTTGAAAGAGAGATTAAACTGGAGCTGTCAGCAGCTACTTGATTTTGAGAATCCAGTAGAAGAGAAATTTTAAGTCCATTTGGGAAAAACCAATCATTTTTGAGTATGCAGTGTGATTATTCTTTAGAATTTTGTGTAAATGGAGCAAGTTGGTAGGCATATGTTTTCTGATCCTATAATGATTAAAATTCACAATAAGTAAGACTCTTGTGAAATTGAGTTTTCAGGTTCCAGCCAGTGTTCTATGCTGCCATATGGCATAACTAGAATTAATTGCTGCTCCCAGTCTGTTTATTCTTTTACTGAATATCTCGGTGCCCTGTTTGAAATAGTAGGGATTCCACAAAAGTATGTAATCACATGAGATAGATGGTTGACATGTTCACGACAGCGGCCTGTGTAGCTAATCGTTGCTTTTGTAGCTAATAGAAGAGCAAGCTTTTTGTAAGTTTTTCTACTCTAATCTCTCTTTTTATTAGAAAGAACAGATTGAGTAAGAGAGTTAGCAAGGAAAAGAGGGAAAATTTGGGACCTTATCAGTTCAGTTCAGTCGCTCAGTCGTGTCCGACTCTCCGCCACCCCATGAATCACAGCACGCCAGGCCTCCCTGTCCATCACCAACTCCCGGAGTACACTCAAACTCATGTCCACAGAGTCGGTGATGCCATCCAGCCATCTCATTCTCCGTCGTCCCCTTCTCCTCCCACCCCCAACCTTTCCCAGCATCAGAGTCTTTTCCAGTGAGTCAACTCGTCGCATGAGGTGGCCAAAGTATTGCAGTTTCAGTTTTAGCATCAGTCCCTCCAATGAACATCCAGGATTGATCTCCTCTAGAATGGACTGGTTGGATCTCCTTGCAGTATAAGGGACTCTCAAGAGTCTTCTCCAACACCACAGTTCAAAAGCATCGATTCTTTGGCGATCAGCCTTCTTCACAGTCCAACTCTCACATCCATACATGACCACGGGAAAAACCATTGCCTTGACTAGACGGACCTTGGTTGGCAAAGTAATGTCTCTGCTTTTCAATATACTATCCAGGTTGGTCATAACTTTCCTTCCAAGGAGCAAGCGTCTTTTAATTTCATGGCTGCAATCAGCATCTGCAGTGATTTTGGAGCCCAAAAAAACAAAGTCTGACACTGTTTCCACTGTTTTTCCATCTATTTCCCATGAAGTGATGGGACCAGATGCCATGATCTTTGTTTTCTGAATGTTGAGCTTCAAGCCAACCTTTTCACTCTCCTCTTTCACTTTCATCAAGAGGCTTTTGAGTTCCTCTTCACTTTCTGCCATAAGGGTAGTGTCATCTGCATATCTGAGGTTATTGATATTTCTCCCGGCAATCTTGATTCCAGCTTGTGCTTCTTCCAGCCCAGCGTTTCTCATGATGTACTCCGCATATAAGTTAAATAAGCAAGGTGACAATATACAACCTTGACGTACACCTTTTCCTATTTGGAACCAGTCTGATGTTCCATGTCCAGTTCTAACTGTTGCTTCCTGACCTGCATACAGGTTTCTCAAGAGGCAGGTCAGGTGGTCTGGGATTCCCATCTCTTTCAGAATGTTCCACAGTTTATTGTGATCGACACAGTCAAAGGCTTTGGCATAGTCAATGAAGCAGAAATAGATGTTTTTCTGAAACTCTCTTGCTTTCTCCATGATCCAGCGGATTTTGGCAGTTTGATCTCTGGTGCCTCTGCCTTTTCTAAAACCTGCTTGAACATCTGGGAGTTCACGGTTTACATATTGCTGAAGCCTGGCTTGGAGAATTTTGAGCATGACTTTGCTAGCGTGTGAGATGAGTGCAATTGTGCGGTAGTTTGAGCATTCTTTGGCATTGCCTTTCTTTGGGATTGGAATGAAGACTGACCTCTTCCAGTCCTGTGGCCACTGCTGAGTTTTCCAAATCTGCTGGCATATTGAGTGCAGCACTTTCTAGGTCAGTGTAAATAGAAAAGGTAAAGTAAGAAATCCTTTTTGCTAGAGTCCTAGCTTCTTGATGCTCAAGAGTGACTCATGGACCAGCAACATCAACATCACCTGGAAAGTTGTTAAAAATGCAGAATCTCAGGCTCCATTGAATCAGACCTACTGAATCAGAACCTGCATGTTGATAAAATCCCAAGGTTATTTGTATGCACATAAACATTTGAAAGTACTCTTGCCTGGAAAATCCCATGGATAGAGGAGCCTAGTAGGCTGCAGTCCATGGGGTTGCGAAGGTCGGACACGACTGAGTGCCTTCACTTTCATTTTTCACTTGCATGCACTGGAGAAGGAAATGGCAACCCACTCCAGTGTTCTTGCCTGGAGAATCCCAGGGATGGCGGAGCCTGGTGGGCTGCCGTCTATGGGGTCGCACAGAGTCGGACACGACTGAAGCGACTTGGCAGCAGCAGCAGCAAACATTTGAGAATCACTGCTCTACCACATACTTTTAAGTTCATTTTAAATTCAGTTTCTTAGAACCCGGAAGACATACTTATGGACATTATAAACTTCGTAATCACATGGATGTTCATCTTTTAAAAAACGATCTGTCACAGTACTGGCATATGATGTGAGCTCAATAATGTGAGTTGAATGAGGGGGAAACTGTTATAAATGTGTTATCTGGTCCTTGGCTAAACATTAGAACAAGAGATCCTCTATATTTTGAAACTTACTATTCAGTAGCCAGCCCCACATATTCTTGTCCAAAGAATGAACACATTCTTTTTATTGAGCATAAGGAGTTACAGAGCCATTTGTAAAGATGGCATCCATCTCTTTAAACGTCTCCTGTGATGACATTTCTCTAATATTCTGTGGCATAAGGTTACAGGGCTGCTGCCCATGTGTTGGAGTTCTGTTGGAGTGTGGATGCCAGTTAGTCCAGACATGATCCATCATAAGCCTTCTGCCTTTGGTTATCATCTTTCCTATAAAGCTTTGCACTTCCTTGTTTTCACCATCTTTCATCTTTCTTGAGGACTTCTTTTCTAATCCTTCCCCCTGGGTTTCCTGGAATCCATGTTCTAGTATAATCAAACTCCACGATGTCCTCAACCTCTTTTCTCCATCCCTGCCCAAGTAAAACGACTCTTCTTCAGAATACTGTTTTGCTTGCAGCTATCTTAAATAGAACTTGCTCATTTTCCACAAGTGCTGTTGACATCCTTCATGCTCCTTGCTTGTCATTTCTAGATTTTTACTATTCATTCTTTTGCCAGACCTCTTCCCTTTTGAGATTTGCCTACATGGTTTTACAATTCTCTGTCATCGTTTGAGTTCAGAGTCTCCCCTCATGCTATTCAAGGACTGAGGCTATGACTCATAGTTGTCATCTTCACTCTGCTATAACCACTGCCCTCCAGAGACCTTCTCTCTCAAATTTAGCTTTTCCCTCCTGATTATATCTCTCCATTCATCTTATAAATATGCTTAAATCCCTCCTAATATTAAGAAAAACATTACATCTTACACAGTGATTCCCTCTCTGGCTACTGTCCTGTATCTCTCTCTCTCTTTTTTTAATAGACACACTTCTTGAAATAGAAGCCTAGGCTAGCCATTTCTGGCTTCTTCTTTGGCCACTCTTCAGTCCCCTATAATTTAGTCTCTGCTCCTATCAAGTTATTCTTGCCACATAACAATGACTTGCTGATTGCATCATCCAGGTGACACTGTTCAATCCTTGTCTTATTTGGTGTATCTGCAACATGTGACGATATTAATAGCTTCCTTTTCCTCAAAAAGTAAAAACAAACAAGCAAATAAAACAGCAAAAAAAAGTAAAAACTCTCTCCCTCTGTTGGTCCCCATGATAATAGTCTCTCCTGGTTTTCCTTCTTCTTGACCCCCTAGGCAGAATCCTGGAAGTCACTCCTGACTCCTCTCTCTTTACTCCCCAAACCATCAACAAGCCTATTGATTCTTCATCCTAAATCTGTCTTCTCCCTTCTATTCTCTTTCTCACTGGCTAAATTTTAGCTCTTATGAAGTTTTACTCAGAGCTTTGTACAATTCTCTTTTCTGATTCTCTGCTTCAGGCTTCTCCCTGTTCCAGTTTATTCTGTTCCTCCATTCTGTTGAAAGGGGAGATATAAAAAAGAAGATAATTTAATCATTTGTGCTATAGAAGAAGATATATTGATACGGAATGATAAGATATACTATACATGAAGAAATGGTTTAATTGTTTTTTTTTTTTTTTTCAGAGACATGTCTGAAAATACACACCAAAATGTTAATGATAGTAATTTCTGGAATGTAGAGTTTGAATGATTTTTAATTTCTCCTTTTTATCTATTTGTATTTTCTAAATCTCTACAGTAAATGTGTAAATCTTAAATCACTGATATCAGAGCCTTTCCTGTTTTACAAAGAGGCAGGGAACAAAAAGAGGCAGGGATTTAAAAACCAAAGAGTATTTATTTCCAGGTGAGAAAGGAGTTGGCATTGCAGGGAAAAGAGATGTGGATAGAGGAAATTGGGCTTTAATTGTAGTTGGGTCACTTCTATTTAAATAAATAGATTGTATTTGGAAGTTTTTATTTTAACTCTGTAACTAAGTATGCATGCGCACATACACACAAAAGTAAGATTATTTTTGAGCCATATGAAATACAGCAGTCCTTTTAGTAATTTATGATGACTTTTCTAAAATAAATTTTTTCTTTTTTAATAAAGGAAGTTCATTCTCAAGGTCTTCATTAGATGATGTATCTAATTGTTGACTAGGAACAACTTCCATTTCTTAGATTTTATCTTTTTGAGCTGCACTGAACTGACACAGGATGAATCCCTCATTAGAAAAGGATTATCTACACTCTGTGTGGCTATTTAGTGAAACATTTGTATTTGTGAGACTAGCTTTCCAAAGTGATGGTGCTTGAGTAAACCACTCACTTCCTCCTTCTCAAAACATCAGTCACCGTGATTGATTTTCATGTTGGTCGTGGAGAGAAATGGAATTAACTAAAAGCAAGGGTGAGGATTACAAGCCGGAAGCAGTTAATTTACTTAACAAATATGTATTAGCTATTTGTTTACTCTTTGTTGGGCACAATGCCGGGTGATCAAAACAGTGTCAGAGAAGATATATCCCTGTTTCTCAAGAAGTTCTTGGGCCAGTAAGCGGCCAGACTCATGAACAGAGCTAGCACAGAGCCCACCATGCATGGGTATCTTCTCTAGAGAGTCTGAAGTGTTTGGTTTCAGTTTGTTACATACCTGGATTTTTACTATTTAGAGATTCGTTTAGGCGCATAGTCCTCTTTTACAAATATAAATTCACCTGGAGGGATAAGGGCTCTGATATAAGTGATTTAAGATTTACACATTCACTGTAGAGATTTAGAAAATACAAATAGATAAAAAGGAGAAATTAAAAATCATTCAAACTCTACATGCCAGAGTACTTTGATGTGCACTAGCCCTATTGAATGGTTTTCGTCTAACTTTTGGTTAAGATGATTGTGCTGAGGAAATTCAATAAGTTTGTTGAACCTCTGTTATGGGAAACACACAGTGCTAGGTACACTGAGGGTTATAAAGTTAACAGAGGATCCTTTTCTTCAGAAAGAATGAGGGCTTTAGAAACTCTTGCCTCTGCAACTGAAGAGTTACAGTCACAGCTAACATTCATTACACAGTTACCATGTGCCAGGCCCAGTGTTGGAGAACTTTACACACATTTTCTCATTTATCCCTCACAACAGGTGTGAGGTGAATACTGTACTAATCCCCAGTTAGCAGTTGAGAATATTGAGGTTCAGAGAATTTGCTCAAGGTTATACAGCTGTTAGGGTTTGGAATTGGGATTTGAACCAAGGCGGGATGATTGTTTGGCCAGCACTCTTACTGAGGCTTGATTTCTTCATAAGTGAATAAGGCTACTTCATTCATGCAACAAATATTTATTGAGCATCTACTATCTGCAAAGCATTTTTGTGGTGATTATATGACAGTTTCCAGTCCTCCTGTAACTTGTTTTTGAACCAGATAAACTGAATAATTATACAATACACCCACCTTGTAGGATTGTTGTTATGCATATAAAAGTGCTTAATACAAGGCATGTTACATTGTAGATACCCAATAGATAGTCCCAAGAAATTTACAACCTAATGAGAAAGATAAAAAAAGATACAGAAATAAGAAATCTTCATGGATGAGATGTCATCATGGCTTGGTCTTTGGTTTGAAAGGGATAGATTTTTGGTCAGATGTATTGCACACAAAAATAGCATGTACAAAGAAACAGAGGAGATAAAAGTTTAGCCATGGTTGGGAACCAAAGGATAATTCTGTTGATTAGGTATAAGGAAGTAATGAGATACATAGCTGAAAAGATAAGATAGAATCAAATCCTGGAAATGGGAATTTTTACTGGATTTGTGGAGAAGAGGTACATGACTGAAGAGAATAAAGCATGGGACAGGGATGGGTAAGCTGATGCTTTAGTAGGGAATTATGGATATCATATGAGTCCTTGGTTCCTGGGCTGAGGCCTCTGGGAGGCAGAGGATGGTTGCAAAGGGAGAGAAGAGGGATAAGACTCTCAAAGTTTGCCTATGTTTATTCTGTATCAGTTCAGTTCAGTCGCTCAGTCGTGTCCGACTCTCCGCGACCCCATGAATCACAGCACGCCAGGCCTCCCTGTCCATCACCAACTCCCGAAGTTCACTCAAACTCATGTCCACAGAGTCGGTGATGCCATCCAGCCATCTCATTCTCCGTCGTCCCCTTCTCCTCCCGCCCCCAACCTTTCCCAGCATCAGAGTCTTTTCCAGTGAGTCAACTCGTCGCATGAGGTGGCCAAAGTATTGCAGTTTCAGCTTTAGCATCAGTCCCTCCAATGAACATCCAGGATTGATCTCCTCTAGAATGGACTGGTTGGATCTCCTTGCAGTATAAGGGACTCTCAAGAGTCTTCTCCAACACCACAGTTCAAAAGCATCGATTCTTCGGCGGTCAGCCTTCTTCACAGTCCAACTCTCACATCCATACATGACCACGGGAAAAACCATTGCCCAGAAAAGGAAGACAGATGTTTCTTTCTTCCCAGTATCTCTTGCTTTGAGCTCATATTTATATCCTTGATTCCATAGCTGCCTTTGGTTTATTATGAGCTTCACAAGCTTTTATGGATAACCAGATAATATAACCACTTTTCAGAACTTTATGTCAGTGGGAAAATACATTCTAAATGGCAAACATTGTGCTTCAACTTTTGAAATGTGGTTGGTTGGCAAATTAAAGATTGTATTTACTATATTTCAGATTTGTAAGCAAGATTTAATTTTTTTTAAAGTAGATGCAGAAAATTTAACACTATCTATTACTTTGTTTCATTAGGAAAATGCATTTCCAGATCCAAACAATGGAAATGAATTTTGGAATACAGTCTATACTTGAACTAGGGGCTGCCTGTTTATAATTCCCTTAACAGGCAACCATTTATGAAATGCCCATGTCCTTAATGGTGTTCTACAAACTTGCCCCATCATATGAATTACCTGGGGATCTTGTTAAAAACACAGACTTCTAGGTCACTAACCTGTACATGCTGATTTACTAGGTCTGGTGTGGACCCTGGGGAATTTGTGTTTCAATTAGGGTTCCAGGAGATTCTTAAAATCAGACAAGTAGGTGTAGAAATACTTGTTAGAAGATACCAGTTTTGCTTAGATAAGTAGCTGTTTTGGTTTTAAACTGAATTTTAACAGTGAGGGGGAACAAAGGAAGAAGGATTTGACTGGGAAGTATGAGTAGGCTGTTGGTTTGAGTGGTTAGGAGGGTCTCCCAATATGACTGGGTTTGACTGACAGGAAGATCTTACCAGCAGGGTTTAGGGCCAGCCAGTAGCTGACAACATTTCAACCTAATTAACTTATAGGATGAGGGATGGAGATATGGTCAGAATAAATAGTCTTGGTTCTTTCCTTGTCCTGATGTTTACCTGCTGTCTTAAGTGCTTCCTCGTGGCCTGGAAACAGCTGGAGACATTTTTGATGCTGGAGAATCCCTTGATGTGGGACAGAACCAGAAGTCCTGGCCCCATAATGGGTCAGGTAAGTCCTGAGATTGACTGGTTGTTGTGGTTGAACTGCTGGTGACCCTTGACCTGTATTGATACGGCAGTAGAACTGGTCACATAGTCATTAGCCTTTAGATCTAAGCCAGTTCCCTACTTTTATGATTTGGATAATTGAGTACCTTATATAAGGGTTTAACTGTGACTGCTATAGGTACTGTACAAAGAAATAAATGGGAAAGAATGATATTTTAGTATAGAATCTTGTACAATTAGAAAAAAGTCAAGTTGAGGGCCAAACTGTGGAATAACTTAAAAGTGATTTCTGAATTTTTGTGTACATCTCAGTTCTTAATTGGAAGGAAGTGTACACTTAAGGATAGGAGTTTTTTTTTTTAATTTCGGTAATTCACTGTAGCTCTTAAAGTGGTTATCATAGAAAGATGCTTTCTAGATTCTGTTTTTATATATTTATCCAAATTTTGTTTCAGTGTGAATGAGTGAAATAATATTATGTCTTTAATTAGGATTCTGTTGTTATTTTTCGATTAATCTGTTTCAGTAGCTTTCGGTTCAGTTCAGCATTTGTATTAAATCATTTTCTTCATGAAGGCTTTTAATGAGGAAACAAATTGATTGTATTTATATATTGGATTCTTGCCACTGTGATATATATTTGGTTGTGTCTTTTGAAGTCTATTTTTGCCAGTCATTTTGTAATTAGTCTTTGAAGCCACGCTTTGGGTGAAAAACTTCTTCATTTGGATGTTTTTAACAAAGCTTACTTATTTTTATCTTTCTCTTCTTCATTTTCTTTCCTTCCTTTGATTTCTCTTTTTCCCCCCTCTTACCTCTGTGTGAGTAATTTAGAGGAAAAGAAGGGCACTTCTCCCTATCTTATTTGGGATAAAATCCACACTCTGTAGCGCTGCTTAGAAAACCTTGCCTTCTGCCTGCCTCTTCAGCCTTGTCTCCACCGCGCCCTGAAATACACTCAGTGCTCTACTCATGCTTAACACAGACAGCTCTTCTGCTTCTCACCTCCATTCACTTATTTAGCAAGGTCTGTGCTACTGCCCCTTGAGGGCTCAAGAAGCTTGAGGCAGTATACAGGTGCTGCTAAGGGGAGTGCATGGGGGAGTGCACCTAATGGAGGAGACTGGACTAAGCCTCAAAGGGCCAACAGGGGGTTGCTAGTAGAGGGAGGGACCTGAAGAGAAAAGTGTACCAGCAGAGAGAGAGCTGTGATGTGTAAGAGCAGGAGTGTGAGCTGAGGAGGGGAGGGCCAGACTGGGATAAGCCACTGAAGGATTTCAAGCAGGGGAATGATAAGATTTGGTTTGTATGTTGTTAGGTGGTTAGAATAATGATGGCACTAATGAAACATTTCATGCAAAGATGGGCTCAATAAAGGACAGACATGGTATGGACCTAAAAGAACCAGAAGATATTAAGAGGTGGCAAGAATACACAGAACTGTACAAAAAAGATCTTCACAACCCAGATAATCACGATGGTGTGATCACTCACCTAGGGTCAGACATCCTGGAATGTGAAGTTAAGTGGGCCTTAGGAAGCATCACTACGAACAAAGCTAGTAGAGGTGATAGAATTCCAGTTGAGTTATTTCAAATCCTGAAGGATGATGCTGTGAAAGTACTGCACTCAATATGCCAGCAAATTTGGACAACTCAGCAGTGGCCACAGGACTGGAAAAGGTCAGTTTTCGTTCCAATCCCAAAGAAAGACAATGCCAAAGAATGCTCAAACTACCGCACAAGTACACTCATCTCACATGCTAGCAAAGTAATGCTCAAAATTCTCCAAGCCAGGCTTCAACAGTACGTAAACTGTGAACTCCCAGATGTTCAAGCTGGATTTAGAAAAGGCAGAGGAACCAGAGATCAAATTGCCAACATCTGCTGGATCATCAAAAAAGCAAGAGAGTTCCAGAGAAACTTCTATTTCTGCTTTATTGGGGCTTCCCTCATAGCTCAGTTGGTAAAGAAACTGCCTGCAATGCAGGAGACTGGGGTTCGATTCCTGGGTTGGGAAGATCCCCCGGAGAAGGAAATGGCAATCTATTCCCATATTCTTGTCTGGAAAATCCCATGGACTGAGGAGCCTGGCAGGCTATAGTCCATGGGGTTTTAAGAGTCAGACACGACTTAGCAACTAAACCACCACCACCACCACAGCTTTAATGACTATGCCAAAGCCTTTGACTGTGTGGATCACAATAAACTGTGGAAAATTCTGTAAGAGATGGGAATACAAGACCACCTGACCTGCCTCTTGAGAAACCTATATGCAGGTCAGGAAGCAACAGTTAGAACTGGACTTGGAAAAACAGACTGGTTCCAAATAGGAAAAGGACTACATCAAGGCTATATATTGTGACCCTGCTTATTTAACGTATATGCAGAGTACATCATGAGAAACTCAGCTGGATGAAGCACAAGCTGGAATCAAAATTGCTGGGAGAAATATCAGTAACCTCAGATATGAAGATGACACCACCCTTATAGCAGAAAATGAAGAACTAAAGAGCCTCTTGATGAAAGTGAAAGAGGAGAGTGAAAAAGTTGGCTTGAAGTTCAACATTCAGAAAACAAAGATCATGGCATTCGGTCCCATCACTTCATGACAAACAGATGGAGAAACAGTGGAAACAGTGGCAGACTATTTTTTGGGGTTCCAAAATCACTGCAGATGGTGACTGCAGCCATGAAATTAAAAGACGCTTACTCCTTGGAAGGAAAGTTATGACCAACTTAGACAGCATATTAAAATGCAGAGACATTACTTTGCCAACAAAGGTCTGTCTAGTCAAAGCTATGGTTTTTCCAGTGGTCATGTATGGATGTGAGAGTTGGACTGTGAAGAAAGCTGATCGCCGAAGAATTGATGCTTTTGAACTGTGGTTTTGGAGAAGACTCCTGAGAGTCCCTTTGGACTGCAAGGAGATCCAACCAGTCCATCCTAAAGGAAATCAGTCCTGAATATTCATTGGAAGGACTGATGCTGAAGCTGAAACTAAAAAACTTTGGCCACCTGATGCAAAGAACTGACTTATTTGAAAAGACCCTGATGCTGGGAAAGATTGAAGGCAGGAGGAAAAGGGGATGACAGAGAATCAGATGGTTGGATGGCATCACCAACTCAATGGACACGAGTTTGAGTAAACTCCAGGAGTTGGTGATGGACTGGGAGGCTTGGCGTGCTGCAGTCCATGGGGTCACAAAGAGTTGGACATGGCTGAGAGACTGAACTGACTGAATGACCTAACAATTGAAGTTTACTGAAGGCTGCAGGTGCCAGGCCTAATGCTCAGTTCTTATGTATATCATCTCAGTTAATCTTCCCAAGAATGATACGTGACAGATACGGTTATTATTTCTATTTTAAAGATGAAGAAACTGAGACTGCAGCTACAGTCTCACAGCTGGAAGATGAAGGTGCTAGAACTCCAAGCTAGGCTTATCTGCAGAGCCTTTGCTCTTCACAGTCGCTGCACTTCCTTCTCCATCAGCATTGACAGGAATTGCTCAGAGAGGAGCAAAGTGGCAGGTAGACCACTTTGGACATGGTTATATTGATCTGGGTGAGGTATTTTGAGGACTTGAGTGAATTCAGTGCCGTAGTGAGGAAGAGGAGATATATTAAAAATAAATGAAGAAGATAGAATCTCCAGGTCTTGGTGATTGATGGGCTATACATAGAATAGGGAACGAGATAAAAGATGACTCCTAAGCTTCAGTTGGGTGGATGGAGATGTTGGCCACTGAAGCAGGAAACACAAGATAAGAGAGGTTTGAGACTTTGGGGACAAAGAACAGTCCTGAGAGAGAAGAGTAGAATAATTGTATCTCTTATGTTTGAATATTTTAATTGAATATTAAATATTGACTATTTTAATATTTGATTGTTTAAAGTATTTTATATGTACAGACAGCATAGTCAAGTCTTTGGCCATTGGTTTCTTCCCTGGCCAGCCTGAGTTCCATGGCATGCTCCTCCAGTCTTCTCTTACTCTCTTGTCTTTTTATCCCACAAGCCTAGAAAAATTCTAAACTTGGGTCAATTCAGCTGTCCACCTTTTCTGACCTTACACCTGGGCAGCTAATTAGTGCTGGAGAAATCTGACACAATTGGATTGCCGCCACAGTAAATCTTAGTCTCCAACCTCAGCTGACCCCTTAATGATGCCCAGCAGTTATTTCACATGCTCTGTATCAACAGCCTTTTTAATTTTCCTCAATATTCTTCCCTCTAATGTCTTTAGCTGCCTTTACCTTATATCACCTCTGACTCTTGCTCAACATCATAGTCTATTTCACAAGATAAAACAAAGACTTTCAGGTTGGAACCCATTCACAATCCTGCCCTGCCTGCCCACCCCCCGCCCCCCAACATCTGCTGTGGGCCTCTGCCACCTGCTCTGAACACCTGGCCCCTCTGCCTGGCTTCTCTCTGCATCCTGGGCTTGGCCTCTCTGTGACTCTCCCCTCCAGGCATCTTCCCTCAATCTGACCCCAGGTCCACCCCCAGAAACTCTCATCTGCAGGCAGTAAGACGGATTCTGGGATTAGCCAGACCTAGGTTCTGCTGGCCCCAGTTTTTACCTTGTGTGTGTTTTAGGTCACTCACACCACTTTTGCACAATTTTGCATTATTCCAGCCAAACTGGCCCACAGTTCAGGTTTCTGTGCTCTCAGACCCTCATGGAGTGTCTAACAAATAGTGGAGATTTTTTACTGTTTGAGAGAATGAATGTAGTGTTCATAACTTGAGATATAAAGGGTTTGTTGACATGTTAATGTTCACAAATCCACGGTGCCTGGAGGAGCCCCAGGAACTAGTCCAGTTTAAAAATTTTATGTAATATTTGAGCTCAGGTGAATAAAGTGACCATGTTCACAACAATGCTATGCTATGCTAAGTCACTTCAGTCGTGTCCGACTCTGTGTGACCCCATAGACGGCAGCCTACCAGGCTTCCCTGTCCCTGGGATTCTCCAGGCAAGAACACTGGAGTGGGTTGCCATTTCCCTCTCCAATGTGTGAAAGTGAAAAGTGAAAGTGAAGTCGCTCAGTCATGTCTGACTCGTAGCGACCCCATGGACTGCAGCCTACCAGGCTCCTCCATCCATGGGATTTTCTAGGCAAGAGTACTGGAGTGGCTTGCCATTGCCTTCTCCATGTTCACAACAAGAAAAATACAAAAGGAATTTTCAAATGAATATCACATTTTGAACCTGTTTCTGATTTTGCACAAGATAAACTGTTGTGGCTCTACAATGTGGATTTTTAAACTCTTATGGTACAATCAGATAACTTCTTCATGTTTCGTTTTTCTCATCTATAAAGTCAGGGGCTGAGTTAAATGACCTTCAATGTCCTTCTAACTGTAAAATTCAGGGAGTATATGGTCCACAGTCACAGTCTTCTAGTTATCAGTTATTCATCAATCACATAACTAGGAGTCTCAGTGGTCCAAGAGTAGCTGTTAACCTGAAGCAAGCGAAAAATAAAATAAATTAGGTTCTAAGTGTCAGTGGTGACCATAATGGTAGGGCAAGAGCTAAAGATAGTACAGATTAAAATATGACAATCAGCTAGAGTTCTTTGTGAGTTCTGCCTTGTTTTTTCTCTCAAAACACAGGTTTAGAATCAAAAGACATCTCTGACTTTCCTCTGAAACCTTTTGTCCCTTCTCTTGCTCTCCAGCAGCTTCCTAAACCAATTTGCTCCTCTCTCTCCCATCCAGGCTGCACATTTCTCCTGGGTCTGATCACAATGGACATTATTCCCTATCCTTAAAAACAAGCAAACCAACCGACCAACGAACCCTTCAGTTGTTCCCTTTTTTCTCCACAAAGGAAAAGAAATTTTAACTCTGACCTGACATTTAGTGTCTTTCATTTTGCCAGAACACAGCTAGCTAGCGTTTTTCTTTAATAGTCCATTGAGTCATATTTGGTTGTCTGTTACATGTAGGGAGTAGGGGGATTGCATAGCAACCACAATTTGCAGTGTTAATGCTAGAACACAGGGTATGAAATATTAGAATATAGGTTTCCAGTGTTTCAATGAAAGGGCATAATCATTGAGCTCCTAGATTTTACTATTAATGTCATAGCAGGGATTTCATGTAGTGATTGTGTTACAGAAGACTCTAGCAGTGAATAGGATTTTATTTAATGAATTTATTTTATATTATTTCTTTTTTATTATCTGTGAATAGACTTCTAAAATTTTTTTTTTAGTCATGGGTGATACTATCAAATCAAATCAAATCAGATAATGTTACTTGTTTATTATTTAATACAAGTTTAATTGTGACCATTGTATTTTGTAAGAGAACTTTGTGGTGCTGTCTAGTAGGGTTTCTAGAATTTCTAAAATTTGTGGATATAGACTCAAGATCACAGAAATATTACCCCCCCCAAATAATCCAAGGCTTTCTTATACAGCTCCTTCTATTACATGAGTTATGTGCTTACCATGTTGTTACCATTGTTGTTGTCGTCCAGTTGCTAAGTTGTGTCTGACTCTTTGTGACCTCATGGACTACAGCATGCCAGGCTCCTCTGTCTTCTACTGTCTCCTGGAGTTTGCTCAAATTCTTGTCCATTGAGTCAGTGATGCTGTCTAACCATGTCATCTGGGGATCTTCCCAACCCAGGGATCGAACCCAGGTCTCCTGCATTGCAGGCGGATTCATCAGCTGAGTCACCAAGGAAGCCCAAGAATACTGGAATGGGTAGCCTATCCCTTCTCCAGTGGACTTCCCAACCCAGGAATTGAACTGGGGTCTCCTGCATTGCAAGTGGATTCTTTACCAGCTGAGCTACCTGAGAAGCCCCATCCTCTGCCACCCTTTCTCCTTTACCCTTTCTCCTTTTGCCTTCAGTCTTTTCCAGCATCAAGATCTTTTCCAGAGAGTCAGCTCTTCACATCAGGCAACCAAAGTATGAATGCTGGATCTCTTTTCAGTCCAAAGGACTCTCAAGTCTTCAGCAGCATAATTTGAAAGCATCAGTTCTTTGGCACTCAGCCTTCTTTATGGCCAAACTCTCACATACTCCGTACATGACTTTTGAAAAAACCATAGTTTTGACTACACGGACCTTTCTTAGCAAAGTGATGTCTCTGCTTCTTAATATGCTGTCCGGATTTGTCATCATTTTCAAGGAACAAGCATCTTTTAATTTCATGGCTGCAGTCATTGTCTATAGTGATTTTGGAGCCCCCCAAAATAAAATCTCTGTCACTGCTTCTACTTTTTCCCCTTCTAGGTGTACGCCAAGGTTGTATATTGTCACCTTGCTTATTTAACTTATATGCAGAGTACATCATGAGGAACGCTGGGCTGGAAGAAGCACAAGCTGGAATCAAGATTGCTGGGAGAAATATCAATAACCTCAGATATGCAGATGACACTACCCTTATGGCAGAAAGTGAAGAGGAACTCAAAAGCCTCTTGATGAAAGTGAAAGAGGAGAGTGAAAAGGTTGGCTTGAAGCTCAACATTCAGAAAACAAAGATCATGGCATCTGGTCCCATCACTTCATGGGAAATAGATGGAAAAACAGTGGAAACAGTGTCAGACTTTATTTTTTTGGGCTCCAAAATCACTGCAGATGCTGATTGCAGCCATGAAATTAAAAGACGCTTGCTCCTTGGAAGGAAAGTTATGACCAACCTAGATAGTATATTAAAAAGCAGAGACATTACTTTGCCAACCAAGGTCCGTCTAGTCAAGACTATGGATGGATGTGAGAGTTGGACTGTGAAGAAAGCTGATCGCCGAAGAATCGATGCTTTTGAACCGTGGTGTTGGAGAAGACTCTTGAGAGTCCCTTATACTGCAAGGAGATCCAACCAGTCCATTCTAGAGGAGATCAATCCTGGATGTTCATTAGAGGTACTGATGCTAAAGCTGAAGCTGCAATACTTTGGCCACCTCATGCAACGAGTTGACTCACTGGAAAAGACTCTGATGCTGGGAAAGGTTGGGGGCAGGAGGAGAAGGGGACGATGGAGAATGAGATGGCTGGATGGCATCACCGACTCTGTGGACATGAGTTTGAGTGAACTCCGGGAGTTGGTGATGGACAGGAGGCCTGGCGTGCTGTGATTCATTGGGTCGCGGAGAGTCGGACACGACTGAGCGACTGAACTGAACTGATTTGCCATGAAGTGATGGGACCAGATGCCATGATCTTAGTTTTTTCAATGTTGTGTTTTCAAGTCAGCTTTTTCACTCTTCTCATTCACCCTCATCAAGAGGCTTTTTAGTTCCTCTTCACTTTCTCCCATTAGAGTGCTATCATCTACATACCATAGTGTTTGTTTGTAATTTACTGTCTTAAATTGACTATCTCTTCATGTGTATCTCATATTTTAGAAAAGATTGTAAGCTTCCTGTAGGCAGATACTAGTTCTTGTACTTTTGATGACTTGAAGGAACAGGGACTATAGGGGGCACCACTCCCAGGGACCTTCCCATTCTTGCTCAACTGTTTCTAAGGCTGGTACCGCCACCCCTGGTGGCCCAACCAGTAAAGAATCTGCCTGCAATGTGGAAGACCCAGGTTTGATCCCTGAGTTGGGAAGATCCCTGGAGAAGGGAATGACAACCCACTCCAATATTCTTGCCTGGAGAATCCCATGGACAGAGGAGTCTGAAAGGCTATAGTCCATGGGGTCACCAAGAGTTGGACACCTCCACCCCTGGGTCCCAGTCCTCTGATGCTCCATCAGAGACTTCCACCAGATGGTGCTCTTTTCCCATTTGTGTTCTTGGGTGTCATGCCCTATTACCTCTGCCCCTTGCCCATTCCTTCTGTTGGAATACTGGTAGTGGAAAGAGAATTCAAAATCAACTGAATCTTCCCAAATGAGAGAAGAGGTTATAGGAAATATTCAGTGTAGAGACTATTAGTATTTTCAGAAAAGTCATTTCCTTGGGTATAATCAGTATTTACCATGTGACTCACTACTCAAGGTCAAATGCAAGGGTTTTCCTAGCCTTATTAACTTACTACTGAAGGCCTGCTCAACCAGGTGTCCATCTGAATTCTAGAGATGCCATTTCTAATGCCAGGATAGCACTTTAGCATTAGTCCTTGCAGTTTGTTTGGAGACAGCCATTACCAGGGAACAGAGATGATCAAGAGGGAAATAGAAGTCTCTGGACATTGAATATTACAGATAGCCTACCCATTTAGAAGACACCACTGTTTTTGTACAAAAAACTGAAATTCAAATCTGGACATCTGTAAGTCATCAAGAAGAGATTTGATTTTTTTTACTAAGACGGGGAATTTATGATGGGTCTTTAATTTCTGTTAGTCACAAGTAAAACAACACTCTTAATGCTTTAGTTATAAAAAATTTTCATCTAGATGTTCTAGATTACAGATTTTAGCCTTTCTACATAGCTAAGTTTATAATGCCATTATAATCCTTTTCATCTAATGATAAGTGGGTCTTATCATTTTGGAGGAGGAGAGTTAGTGACATTTTTTGAAATGTAGTGGAGTTCATGGACTTTTTATCAAGGAAAAAGAAAACACACATTACTTTTCACCTATAATTTTAGGGAGTTTATGAATTTCCCAAAGCTCAAATAGTTGAATCCATAGTTGACTCCAAATTAAAGACTCTGAACTGACTGCTCCCTGATACTAGGCTGTCTGACAAAACAGTTACAACTTCTCTTAGTACTAGACTTGTTTCCTGCATTACAGCCAGTAGAAATGCAGTTACCCAGCAGATCTAGATACAGATCTTGACTCTTCCACTTAATGGCTGCATGATCCTGGTCAATTTGTTTGACTATCCTGAGTCTTAGTTTCCTCATCTGTAAAATGGGGATAGTAATAGTATCACTGTAATAGTAATAATCTCATTGGATTATGATGAAGATAAAATAATACATGTAAAATGTATACTGAGCACAACACTTAGCATATGTTAAATGCTGAATACATAGTTTTATTATAATTAGGAAATGGAATTATTTTTCCTTCTTAGATAGTTCCAATAAAATGAGGATAGTTACATTTGTCTTACCTACTTCACCAGGATCTATCTAATTAGCTAGCTTAGTGGTTAAAGCTCTGCATATTTTAACCTCACTAATCATGTTTATTGGTTAGCTCCATGGTCAAGAATTTGACACCCACCTTCAAACCCCAAACTAATGATTAAAAGTTAATAGCCTCATTTTTAGGAGAAATCTCATATTCCATCAATCTTAAGTGATAAACTAGAACAGTATGATTGCAATTTGAAAGATACTGAAGTGTAATCTGAGATGGACCTCCCCCTGCAGTGGAAACACAGAGTCCCAAACTTTCCTATTTGATTTCTTATTAGAGTGCCTGTTCTGGATCTAGTTGCTAGGATTAGCTAGGATGAATGAATCTTGATTAGTAACTGTGCAACCATGGGCAAGTTATCTCACCTCTTGATGCCTCGGTTTCCTCATTTATAAAATGGGCATAATAATAAGGTTAGAATGTGGAGGATGTAAGTTTATATAAGTACTTAAAACAATGCCCAACAATTGATTTTTTAAAATCTTGTTATTGTTATTGTTATTATCATTACTATTACTACTGCTATGATAGCTATAGCTGCTCATCAAGATTCCCTCAGTATAGTGAGTTCATCTTATTTGCTGCACCTTTCCTTAAACTACAGTTCAATTAAAACTTCTTTAATTTAAAACCACAAAATAGCAAATTTTGTCTTGCATGTAAAGTAACCTTAAATTTTCAAGACTTTATTCAGGGACTTCCCTGGGGTCCAGTGGTTAAGAATCTGCCTGCCAATGCAGGGGGCAGGAGTTCCATCCCTGGTCCTGGAAGATTCCACATGCCTTGGGGCAACTAAGCCTATGGGTGCCACAACTACTGAGCCCATGTGCTGAAATTACTGAAGTCTGTGTGCCCTAGAACATGTGCTCTGCAACAAGAGAAGCCACTGCAATGAGAAGCCCATACACCGCAACTAGAAAGTAGCCCCCCTCCCCGCCCCCGCAACTGGAGAAAGCCCGAGTGCAGCAGTGAAGACCCAGTGCAGCCAAAAATAATAGATAAATAAATAATAATAATAATAAAATTTTGAGGCTTTATTCTGTAGCATAGACTAAACGTTGTTAAATATTATTCTTCCATTTTAATTTTGGAGGCACAAGTAAAGATGGATTTATTTTGACTGTGATAATCATCATCATCAATTCAGTTGCAGCATTTTCTCTCTGCTCATTCTGTACTCATCTTTTTTCCAGTTCCAAATATCATTTGCATGGACCTGATGATGTCAAGTATGGATATTGTAGAGGAGTGATAGCTTCCCTTTCATATTGAAGCTGAAGCTTCAAAGAGAAGATTAAAGAAGTGTTTGCTATCTATCTGCTCAGCCCTGATATGAAATTCTCAGAGGCTTTTAGGATAAACACAACTCTGTGTGTGTGTTTGCATGCTTTTTCTTCTATATATTTCCATTGTGGTCTTTGTATTTTGGTTTGAAATTTCTAGTTTCAGACTTGGAGTCTCTGGCTAAGGGATAATTGTTTTTAAAGTGAAGGATAAGAATTAGAAGATGTTGGCAGGATTTGACTAAATGCCTCCTAAAGAGAGTAGAATTCTCTAGTGTGGAATCATCTTTCCAGAGAATGTAATGAAGGCCATCCATAGGATATATTTAACAAGATAAGATTAAGACTTTAAGTGAGTCAGTAAAGAATCATCCATAATGCCCTCCAGTGAGAAATGAGATTGTTCACCTTTTGGCCTTGCCTTTTAGAAGTATCTTCTCTGCGCTCTGGGATAGAGGGTGTGTGTGTGTGTGTGTGTGTAGACTTCCTTTAGGGTTGTTACATAATAAATAGTTAAAATAAGAAGAAAGGAAAAAGAGGTAGTTTACCAGGGTAGTTTTACATCTCTTGAGAAAGAAGCGAACTAATATTCCACTTCATGTCATTTTTCTACATCAAGTTCTATATACAGTTTTTATTGACTGAAATATTTAATTACGGTATCATCAAGAATAAAGCAGATTCTGCTGTTTAACATCTACTAGATAGACCTGCTCATTGGAGAAGGAAATGGCAACCCACTCCAGTGTTCTTGCCTGGAGAATCCCAGGGATGGGGGAGCCTGGTGGGCTTCCGTTTATGGGGTCACACAGAGTCGGACACGACTGAAGTGACTTAGCAGCAGCAGCAGATAGACCTGCTACTTATTGGATTAAATTAAATTTAATTCTTTCTCCATAAACAGCCTTCTCAAGATATAACTACTATTGGGAGAAGCAATACTTCGTATATGTAAACATATAACATCTCCTTAACTAACAAGCGAAACCAGGACACTTTATAGTACATAGAGAAAGGAACTGAAAATGTGTGTGAGTTGGAATGGAGATTGTGGAGGGCAGGGTTGGGGGGAACAGGTAAGAGACTGAGATCAGTAGTAATGTTTTATCTATTTTGACAGTTTACCCTTAATTAGCCCTTTTACTGCCACTGGGGCATGGCTAAGTTTTTTTCTCAGTCAGTAAGTGAAAACATTTGTTAGCCAAGTTTTTGCTATTGCTGTCACTAACATTTTGGAAAGAGGAGTGCACACACACAATTTGCAAGTGTTCATATCCTAATTTCTATTTATATTGAACTAGATAGAGGTTCAGAGAAGGCAATGGCAAGCCACTCCAGTACTCTTGCCTAGAAAATCCCATGGATGGAGGAGCCTGGTAGGCTGCAGTCCGTGGGGTCGCTAAGGGTCAGACACGACTGAGCGACTTCACTTTTACTTTTCACTTTCACACATTGGAGAAGGAAATGGCAACCCACTCCAGTGTTCTTGCTTGGAGAATCCCAGGGACGGGGGAGCCTGGTGGGCTTCCGTCTATGGGGTCACACAGAGTCGGACACGACTGAAGTGACTTTGCAGCAGCAGCAGATAGAGGTTGGATAATGATTGGAATGGGGAGCGGACAAGGCAACACCTTGAGAAAAGATGGAAAAATAGGAATAGAAGATGGAAAATTGTTCACCCTCTTGATAATTTGCTTGGTAAGCTGCATTTTACAGATAGGAGATTTAGGGAGAACTTTTCACATTGGCCAAGTTCATTGGGAAATGGCAGTGTCTGCTTGGTGGAAATTGACCCATCATAATAATATAAACAAATTATTTAAGTTGCAGCTAGTGTCGATTTACATATGCCCTAATGTCAATGTGGATGCCCTTTCTCCCAGATGCTGCACCTTTATATTTCCCACCCTTCCCCTTCTCATCCCCTCTCCCCCTTTCCACTGAAGATGTCAAAGCTGTTCTGAACTTTACTTGCCCTCTAACCCAAGCATCTTGACATTCCTTCACCTGATTGCCAGTCCAGAACTGTTCTGAGAAAGAAAAGGAATAAGAAAAGTCAATCGCAAGGTTTCTTCACATTCTCTTCTCAAATCTGTTTATTTCCCACAAATTCATCTCTGGATTATACTCCAGAGATGTATTCTTCCTGCATATCTCCTTCCTTTGCATTTTCTGAATTTTTATAAAGAAATAACCTAGATACTCATTGGGCTAGTGTTCCTCCCCAAAGTAGCCACACTTTATTTCAGTCATGAACTCAGTTGGTAAAGAATCCACCTGCAATGCAGGAGACCCAGGTTTGATTCCTGGGTCAGGAAGATCTGCTGGAGAAGAGATAAGCTACCCACCCCAGTATTCTTGGGCTTCCCTTATGGCTCAGCTGGTAAAGAATCCGCCTACAATGCCGGAGACCTGGGTTGGGAAGATTCCCCTGGAGAAGAGAATGGTTACCCACTCCAGTATTCTGGCCTAGAGAATTCCATGGACTGTATAGTCCATGGGGTCACAAAGAGTCAGACATGACTGAGTGACTTTCACATACTAGAAGAAACACCATTATCATCAATGTATTACCCTTTTCCTCATCTTTTTTGGAATATTTTTAAGAATTGGAATAAAACTGTGAACTCTCTCCTTAGAAGAAAAATGCTGTTATACTCATATATGCCCCTGGGGAGTCAAGATGAGGATGGAAAAATATTCTTTCCACTTAGAGGGATAGAGATTACTATGTTTATAGCAAGAATTAATATGTGGTGACTGTAAGCAAGATTGGGATATGTTGAAGAGCAGGTAGGAGGTGAGGAAATAAAAAGAGACTATAGCCAACACTTTTAAAAATTTCACTGTGATGTGAAAGGAAAGAGGGCAGCAGATGGAGGGATATGAAGGGGGTAAGGGAAGGTTTGCTTTATTTTTATATGAGCATAAATGCTGATGGAAAGGGCCATGTTGAGAGGAAGAGGTTGAATTTATACATGAGAAAATCAATGTAGAATAATGTAAGTATCCTGTGAAGGCAGGAGGAAATGGAGTCCAAAGTACGATAGACTTTTGTGGGTAGCCACTATATATAACATTGCTTCTGTGGGGAGGCAGGGGAAGCAATTTAGATTTCAAATAAGTGACTTGCAAATGATCCCTTCTGCTATTGCCATTTCATTATTTGTAAGACTTCAAGGGTTGTGGGGTTTGCCAGTCATTTCCCAAAATAAAAGAGGAGATGGAATGATAGACTGAATTGCAAGAACCCCAGTCTTGGCTCAGACACTAAAATATTAGATGACCTTGAGTCAGTTGTTCATGCATCACCTGTAAAATTGAGAATTTAGGCCTAGAAGGTATCTAGGGATGTGTTGGGGGGGTGTTTTAGTTGTCATAACAACTGGGGGTGCCACTGGTTTTTGGTGCCCAGAACCAATGATGCTGATTGTCCTGTAATACACAAGATAAGTTATCAAAACAAGGAATTGTCCTGCTCAAAGCCTGCATAGCTCCTTAGGAGAAACCTGGACCATGGTTAGGTAATATTTTAGGACATTTCTAGCTCTAAAGTCAAACTTATCTAAGGAGATACAGTGAGTTAAATGTCCCTCTCAAGCCTTTAAGAATCTTTCAAATCTCAAGGACAACCCTTTGGTTTTTCTTAGAGTAGATTGTGGCTTTGACTAGTTATTGACTATTGAGGAAGCTTTTTGGAAGGAGTACTATTGCTATCATATGCCACGATTGAGAAATACAAGTTTGACTTATCTCCATTCTTTTTCCTTTAATTTCAGATACTTTTGGAATTTTCAGACCCAAGGTGAGTCCTCTCCAGCCATTTATGGTTCATACTAAAAATGTGTAGATGGTATTGTTACTTCTGTATCGTCTAAGTAAGCTTCTCCATAGGGTGGCATTAGCCTTTTCTGAGGAAAGTTAGCGGAGTGTTTAATTAACCTTCACCCTGCTGGGCTCCCTTGCCCTGCTTTTTAGCAATAAGAAACCCTGATGTTTCTGCCTTCTGAATGAATTAATGCTAGATTATTTTATAGGACCAAAGCTTTACTATGCTTTTATTCCTTGAGTTTTGTTAGATGCCAACAGGATCCACTGGCATTCAAATAAATTGGTGGCCGAGTCCATAATAAAAGCCTTGGGAGGGCTCCAACTCAACTAATCCTTCATTGCTCCAGAAATAAATTCCAGTATGTTACCTTCTCAATCACGGTGCTTTTCCACACAGCCTGCCTGTCTGGCAGCAGAAAAATGTCAGAAATGGAGTAGTGTTGAAATTCCCACTAGAACGGTGTTATCACATTTTAATATGAGCCTCGCTGCAGCCTCAGTGCTTCTAATTGCTTTCAGACCATTGTTTTCCTGCTTTTGCTTGATGAACCCAGCATCTGGCATGATTCTAAAAAGTACAACAGACAGCTGTGTGCAGACTTGAAAAAAAGAGACACGATTAAAACACATTTTTAAAAGGTTCAAAATTGAAAATTTTCTGATTTCAGTTTGAGGGGGTGCCTTTAAAGTATGTGTATTCTTTATTTTTAGTACCCTGGTTGAGAATGTCAGAAACATCATTCTGAATATTAACTATCTCAACTTGTTATAAATGGGAGATTTTTATTTTCTCAGAAAAATCACAGAGCATTTTAGACTAAAATAGCTTTATGAACTATTTTGCTCTATAAAATTTTTTAACCAGTTGCAAGCTTTTCCAATTTTTTATATTTTCTTAACATTATCAGTGTATCCATCTCAGTGAGCAGTAGTACCTTAAAAAATTCAAACTGTAATGATACTAGTTTTATTAAAATTTTAATTTTCCTCCATGCTTTGTAGTCTATAAATGTTTTCTTTAAAAGCAAACTCTAAAAATAAAATATTGTATTTTAAAGTTTTTAAACTTTTGTAAATTATAACCATAGCCTTTGTAACATTTTAAATAATGTGATATGGTGTTACTGTATATCTCACTGTCCTAAAGCATTTATGGCTGAAAACATAGGTTGAGAATAGGGAATTATATGTACTAATGTAGCAGTTTGTTTTGCAAAATGTGAAATATGCTATTCAAGAAATGGCCCTATAGTTCGGAGTTTAACAGATGCTAACCAAAATCCACAGGGGGCAGAATATGAATGTAAACTGGCAGAAATGAATGAAACTGTGAAGATAGAATTAATTACCTAAAGGAGAAATAAAGAATTAGTGTCAGAGATATGGTACAGTAATGTGTTGAGAAGAGAAAATAATTTTAGAGCTTAACACAAGGGACTGTGTGGGACTCCAAAGACAAAGCACACATCTCACCAGATTCTTGTAATAGTGGTATTATAGTCATCTTCCAGCATAGGGCAACTTCTACACAGTCTTTCTCTTTTAGAAAGAAGGATGAGGTAGAACAGTCAAGGAGACAACTGAAAAGAGTTTATTTAGAACAGAAAACTGTTTACTTCTTGACAATGATTGGATGTATGTAGCAAATTGGATACTCTTTGCTCATTTGGAAGTAACGTAAGGAAAGATAAAATAGAAAAACCCATGTACATGTGGCTTGCCCCCAACTTTATTCTTCTCACTAAGACAGTTTTGAGGGGCAGAAGAGGAAAGAAAGGGTATCTTTTACCTTGTCCTTTTGGTCAGATCTTAGCAGATTGTTTGCTTCTAAAATGTAGGTTGGCTGGGAGCAGTAACAGGTCTATTTAAGATACTATGGGGCAATTTGGGATTATGAAAAGAATAAGAATATATAAGAAGTAGAACAGATGGCAGAAGTATTTTAAGAGTCCCGGAAGACTAGGTAGTATTGGGAAGGGAGTGAAGGACAGAAATGGTGGCCCCAAACATTCCTGGCATTTTTATCTGTGGCAGAATTTTTGTGCAGGAAGGTGATGGGATGAACTTTATTAACTCTGTGCATTTCTGTAAACACACATGCGTATTCTTCAGAATATTGGTACCAAAGTCTGGTACCTAGAGGGAAAATAGTCCTTAGTTATAGAAGAGTTGACACAACGTGCTGAAAAGGTAACCTTTAAAAGAGAGATACTTTGGAGAGTAGATGGCTAGACCTAAAGAAGGATTTCAAGCAAAGCATTTCTTATCCGTCATTCCATTCAATGCCAGGTTTAGTGCGATGGAAGAGTGATCATGGAATAGTATCGGGAGAGTTTTGTCCCTGTTCTGAAGAAGAAACAGGGCGTGGTAGAAAGAGCATGGACGTTGAGGCCTAATAATCCTGGATTCAAGTCTCACTATACCATTTAGCTAAAGGTTATGTGAACTTAGCAAGCTGCTTCGTTTTTCTGAATCCTGGCTTCCTTATCTATAAAATAAAGCTGTGCCAGACACTATGCGAACTCTTTTACATGCATTATCTTATCTAACCTTCAGAACAGCCCTATGGAATAAGTACTGTTAATATACCCATCTGACAGATGTGGCTGTTGAGGCAGAGAGTGGTTAAGAGAATTGCTCAAGGCCAATCTCCTCAAGGAGTCTAATTTAATCAGTATGACTTTGTTAACATGTACTCTTTTTAGAAAATATAAAAGGTTTATTGTGGTGTAATTCACATAACAAAAAATTAACCCTTTGAAAGTATGCATCAGTGGTTTTTTAGTCACTGAGTTGCACAACCATCACCATTGTCTAATTTCAGAACGTGTTCATCACCCTAAAAGAAACTCCATGCTCATTAGTATTCTGGAGCCCAGTATCTTCATTGCTGTATTTTACTGCCTCATTGCAGGTTGTCATGAGGACTAATAGTACTATGTGTAAGTCCTAGCATGGTGACTGGACATAGTATAGTTTCTGTTCATGGTGTTATGATAATTCTTTCCTTCCCTTTTCACCTAAATTTTCATATTCGTCTACTGTTTAACTTCCTGAATGATGTTCATTTAAAAATAATGAAATAGGAAGAAAAATAATCCCAATAATTTATTACTTTAATATAGAAGGAACATAAATGAAAGACCTCTTTTAATGGGCTTAAACAAAATTGTAAAACATGGGAAAGGCTTTTTATTTTTATTTTTTAATAAGATTGAGTTTCCTTTGATAATTCAAGCTCTGTTTACTTTGAAAACTTTTTCTCTACTTAAATTCACTTAAAATTACAAAGAAAGTACATTGGAATCTTTGCTATGGAACTTTTACCATTTCATCAGTCAGATATTTAAAACTTGATATTGCTCAAATTTCTGCAACAATATTAGCTTTACCTTTTTAGATAGCCATAGTGCTTGATGGTATTGATCCTAGTGACAGTTACGGTTAGAAAAAGTTTCAGTTGCAAGGCATAGTGTTTATAATTTAAATTTATTGCTATAAAACTTCTTCATGAGTATTAGAAAAACTGCCCATCATGGACCCAGAGTCTAAAACAAATGATAAAATATTTAAATAAAAATTTAAGAAAGACCATGAGAATATCATAAATATATGTAACAAAATGGTATTTTTTTCTGTCCAGTGGTCCTTTACATTATTATACTTGCAATAATGGTAAATATGGACCAGTGAAATTTCTTGCCAGCTTGAAGATTCTTTGAGTATCTTCATGAGTGATGTAGGGGATTTATGAGAAAATTACTTGGTATATTTCAATATGAAAACTTTCCACTATGTCAATCTTAAAAATCTTATTTTGAAGTGGCAGGCCTATATCCCTTGTCAAAATGAATTGATGCCAAAAAATACAACTTGGCAAAAGCAAATAATACAAAATGAATAAAGAAAATGTTATCATAAAACCACATTAACTATAGATTAAAAGATATTTGAAAGCCATATCAACTAATGTGTGAACCTTATTTGCATCCTCAATCAAACTATAAAATCTACGAGAGAATTAGAAATTTGGACACTGACTGGATTTTTTATGTTGAGAATCTACTGCTAATTTTTTCGGTGTGACAATGGCATTATGTTTATATTTGTATGCTGTGATATTTCAAGATAAAGTAATAGATTCTGATGTATTATTCAAAATAATATGGGAGAGGAAGAAATAAATGGGGTGGGTGTAGATTAAATAAAATGGATCATAAATTATCTTGAAGCTGGACAATGTGTACTAGGGGGGTTATTACCCTTTTTCCTACTTTTGTACATTTAAAAAATTCACCATAATGCAAGAATCAAAGAAAAAAATCTAGTTTGAAATTAATAAAAAATATAACAATATTTTGTTTCTATTATGAAACCTGCTACATAAAGCATAAGATACTTTATGTATCTTGTACACAAAATAATGAGGGTTTTTTTTTTTTAAGTTTTTGTTTCAAGTTTAATGTTTTGTTAAGGAAAGAGCATGAGCTTTGAGTTAGACCTGAATTTGAATCCCAGTTCCTTTACTAATAAGCATTGTGAGCTATAGCAAGTGACATCACCTTCTCATTTACAAAATCTTGCTAATAATATCTATGTGTGTGCGTGTGCTGTCACTTCAGTCGTGTCTGATGCTGTGCAACCCTGTGGACTATAGTCCACCAGGCTCCTCTGTCCATGGAATTCTCCAGGCAAGAATACTGGAGTGGGTTGCCATGCCCTCTTCCAAGGGATCTTTCCGACCCAGGGATCAAACCTGCGTCCCTTGTGTCTCCTGCATTGGTAGGCATGTTCTTTACCACTAGCGCCACCTGGGAAGCCCTAATAATATCTTCTTCACACTTATTGTGAGTTGTAATGAATTTTAATAAGATGATGAGCTCATGAGGAGTGTTTGCCACTTGGTAGGCACTTACTGAATTGGTAGCAAGTATTATGTTTATGTTTCAAAGTAGGGCTATGCAAGTAAATCCATGTGTGGAACTTAGGTAATATACATTCACATATCTTTCCATAATATTCATCCATTCCAGCTGAACCCTGGTATAAGGCCATTTAACTCACCATATGTATATATATATATATATATTTGTGAGATTTTGCATTTAAAGGCTGTGTGTTCAGACTTTTTATTGGTAGGCACTTCAGAGGTTAGATTTATGAGCTTATTGCTCTGTAATGTCTGAGACATGTTGAATCGAAGCATGGATGTCACTTTCCTTCTCTTCTCTTACTATCACATACTTGGAACATGTAGTTATGACAACTACAAGAAGCAAGCCATTAAAGCAGCAAAGAAACACCATCTTAGCACTAAAAAAAGGAGAGAAAGGTTTCCCTTTGAAGTTGAAGAGAAGTGTTTTTGAATTAATGGAGTGAACAGTGATTTTACAAGTTTTATTTATGAAAATACTCTTTGCATTCATGCCAGAAGGTTTTAGCACAGTCATAAGTAGGATTTACACAAAGAAACATAGCCGAAATTTATGATGTGTTTGCAAATGTAAGAAAAAGTCTGAATTTACAATATTTGTAATTTATTGTTAAGTGTCTTTCTATCACTATTCCTGGAATGCTAATATTTTATAAACACAAGTGTTGGTTATGAACCTAGAATATCCTAACCTATACTACTTTTTAAAAAGAAATCTTCCAGAATGTTTTCCATGTCTTTTGGGAATTTAATAAGGGGAAATGTACACGTGACGAATGCTTCTGCCTTTGGCTTTAGCCCAAACTTTTAGCATCAACAATCTTGACAGCTGCTTTTGTGACTTGACTTCCTTTGGACCTTTCTCCCCTTTCCCTATTTGCTACATGTTATACAAATTAATCTGTAGAAAGTGGACGTATACACACACATTGTTTTTGAATTTAATTACTGACTTTGATACCTTTTCAAATATTTTACTTCCTATACATCTACTGGTTGGATTTTTCTAGAGTGGAATAATGCAATAATGCATTTTTAAATTAATGCACTGTTTTGCAGCTTCTATCAAAGGTTAGTTTTGGGTTGTTTTTTTTTTTAACAAAAAGACTCACTTTTTTCCTTTTTAACCTTAAAACTTTCTAAGGCTTTGATATCCTTTGTAAAGTCCCATCTTGGCATATGTGATCTTGAGACACAAGAAAAAGAACTGACTTTCATGCAGGCAAAAGAACTCATTTGAATCAGATGCTACTGCCTTCTGTATTCCCTATACAATATATTATACACACAAATGTTCTTTTATAGCATTGTTTGGAATAGCGAGGACTCCAAACAACCTAAATGCTCAGCAATAGGGGACTAGTTTGGAGAAGGCAATGGCAAGCCACTCCAGTACTCTTGCCTAGAAAATCCCATGGATGGAGGAGCCTGGTAGGCTGCAGTCCATGGAGTCGCTAAGGGTCGGACACGACTGAGCGACTTCACTTTCACTTTCACACATTGGAGAAGGAAATGGCAACCCACTCCAGTGTTCTTGCCTGGAGAATCCCAGGGACGGGGGAGCCTGGTGGGCTTCCGTCTATGGGGTCACACAGAGTCGGACACGACTGAAGTGACTTCGCAGCAGCAGCAGCAGCAGGGGACCAGTTAAATAAAGTATGTTATATGCCTTTAATGGAGTGCTATATAGAGATTAAAGGAATATATATGTGTATCATGGAGAGCTCTCCAAGGCATATTGTTAAATGAAGAGGGCAGTTTGGACAGTGTACTCTGTGTGTATGTGCACACACATGCATGCATGTGTGCTTGCTTTTATTTGTATATAGTATATTTTTGGAAGGGTGCACATGACTCTATTAACCATGGTACCCCTGCTGAGGCAGGTACCAGTGTGAGTACAGAGAGAATCTTTGTTATTTATATCTTTTGGTGCGATTTGAATTAATTTGCATTAATTATTTTTTGGCTAAAAATTAGTTAAAAGCAAAGTAAGTCTATTTCTGCTAATATGAAGCAACCTCCAAGAGAAATGATTAGGAGGAAAAGCGGGATACAAGATAAGACAAATGCTACCTTTGTTGTTTTTTTTTTAAATAAAAAGACTTACTACTCTCACAGACACTTGTTATATTTAGACAGAAAATTCATAGAATACCCACGAAACATATTGCTTCTGGAGAGAAGAACCATGAGAAGAGAAGAAAGATGAGCTTTCATACACGCCTTCTTGTAATGTTTGAAATTTTTGCTCTGGGCATACTTAACTTTTTTATTTAATAAAGCTCACTATAGTTAACAATGCCGTATTGTATATTTGAAGGTTGCTAAGAGAGTAGATTTCAAAAATTCTCATCATAAGAACAAAATTGTAGCTATGCGAGGTGATGGATGTTGACTAAACTTACAGTCTTGGTGGAGGAGTCTTACCTGTTAATATATTTTCAATTCATTAAAAGTTTATGGAAAATGCCCCCCCCAAATTTCTTAATGTATGCTGCTGCTGCTAAGTCACTTCAGTCGTGTCCGACTCTGTGTGACCCCATAGACGGAAGCCCACCAGGCTCCCCCGTCCCTGGGATTCTTCAGGCGAGAACACTGGAGTGGGTTGCCATTTCCTTCTCCAATGTGTGAAAGTGAAAAGTGAAAGTGAAGTCGCTCAGTCGTGTCCGACCCATAGCGACCCCACGGACTGCAGCCTACCAGGCTCCTCCATCCATGGGATTTTCTAGGCAAGAGTACTGGAGTGGCTTGCCATTGCCTTCTCCGTCTTAACGTATACACGTATTAAATAACTATGATGTACATCTAAAACTAATACAATATTGTATGTCAATGATATATCAACAAAGCTTGGGAGAAAAAGAAGCACACCAAAAAACTTGATTTAATATAGTAGCTCTTTTTCAATAGAATCATGATTTGGTAGTTTATATCCATTCATGTTTTTTCCTTGTTTATTTTTACATATGAATTTATAGGTTAGATCCTGATGATGATATAAAATAGCAGTATTCTCTGTTGTTTCATATTTGGAAACCAGTATTACATAGGTGTGGCAAGTTAACCTACCACTTAAAAGTGTACTTTAAAATAAATAATAAAATAGGATCATATAATACCCATGGTAATTGATAAAGAATACCTTTTTACCCTATCTTAGTCTTTCTTTTTGCATGTGTGGTAGTTAAAAGTTCATAGAACTTCTGATTCTTGTCATTATGTAGATGGCAAAGAAAATAAAGTGATAAATTAATGACTGCTTTAATTTTATTTGATTAGCCTGGAAACTTGTTGAGGAAAAAACTTATAAACTATTTTTTCTTAGATAGAACTATCCCTGGATCAATACAGAAAATCAGATAAAGAGTACAGTTCCTGAACACAGAATTTTGGTATAAATATTAATTTACTTCAGGAATTGTGCCTCTAATGAATTTTCATGGTTTGGGCCCAAAGTGTTGAGAGAAATCTCTGGTTAATTTGAATACAACGTTTTTGGAGTTTCTGCTTAAAATTCTTTGTGAATAAGCCCTTGGACTTGAAAGCCAGTGAATTTGTTTGATATTTGGAGACTGAATAAGGTGATGGTTAAGCCCAGTTCTATTATATAGCATTTCACTGTGCTTCTCAGCAACACATACTTCTCTTGGAAACTTGTTTAATAGTTATTGTTTACCAGGCTCAATCCCATTAAAACAGAAAAGGAACTATTAAGTTATGTACAAGGGGAGTTACATGATATGTAAAATAAAGATTCCAGTTAGTACTAGCTCCTGAGAGGCAAAGAGTGGAAGAACCAATCTCTGAACTTGTCTGTCCCTGTCAGCTGACATGCACTTAACACACACTTGCCAGTTTAGAAAGGTCTTGATCACAGTTCATCTCTAAAAGGCATTTTCCTAAACTTAAAAAGTGATACCACTTTTCTTAAGATTAGTGCACTTTCCTTGTTAGTGGTACCCCAATAAAGATGGAAAAATAAAATTTAAATATAAGGAGATATTTTTCCATGTGAAACTTCTGTTCCAAAAAAGACCAAATATTGAACAGAATTGTTGATGGTAAGAGGCTTTGGTTGTTAATGTTGTTGTTATATGCATTATTTTCATACATGAACAGGAGTTCCTATTAGGCAGAGGGGCAAAAGGAGGCTGAATTTTGTCACTTTTTGCCATTCCAGCGTTAGTGGTATTGGAGGTCTATGTTACTCACAAAGAAAACTCACTTTTTCTTCAGTATGTTAAAAGATGTTTCACGTTTTCAGGCCTGCTTATCTTACTGATAGTACATTCTTTATTATATGTTATTTTATTTTTACTTCTTAGTCTTTTGTGAAACTTTTCTTATATCTGCCTGTAGACAGTGTAGTCCCATTCTTCTTCAGCATGAGATATTGAAATCCAAGTGGGCTTATAGTTTCCCTCAAGAAGTATTATAAGTTGATTGGGATATGACAGATGCTAGGATGCGTCAGGACAGGGAGTGGGTGCTGAGGTCCACTCAGTTTATTATTTGAGAGAAAGGAAAAGAGGGAAAGAGAGCAAGACAAATCAAATAGTAATAAAATTGCTACATTCAGAGTTAACAACATATTTTTGAGGCGTTTTCCTATTATGAGACTTAAGTATGGTGGTGCCAGAAAGGAAATGTGTTCTATAGCTGGGCCAGGTCAAAGCTGTATTTGGGTGTGGAACATGTTGCCTCACTTTCTCTGAAGCAGCATCAAAATACCCAGGATCAAACAAAATCACACAGATGTCACTAGAAAAAAATTCAACATATTGATCTGACTAAACCCAAAATGTTGTATTGTTTGTAAGCATGAGCTTCATGCTAAAAAGTAGTATTTCTAAAGAAAAAATCACTGCAACAATACTATAATAGGTACATTTGAACCTATAAATCGGACCAGCTCCTTCTTGACCAAATCATTGGCCACATTTGACTTTGTTAGTTTCATGCATAATATGACTACTAGTATTCCTACTACTTATAATAAATTATACCTTTGATTTTATAGATTTACTTAAGTAAAAAAAAATACCATTAATGGCATATGCCATAAATTCAAGTCATTCAGTATGCTTTGCCTTTGAGTAATAATTGTAATTTACAAAGCATGCATATTTGGAGACTGTACAGCTCAGTGAATTAGAACAAGAGCTTAGTAATCAGACAAGGTGGGATCAGAGCCACTTATGAGTCACCTGTATGACTTTGGGTAAATTGTTTAATCTCTGGATCTCAATTTCTTTATCTGTAACTTTGGGTTAATAGTATTATCACAGGATTATTTTGTAGATTAAATGAGATAGTACCTAAAGGGTCTTGACCCAGAGCGTGTAACCAGTAAGAGTTCAGTAAGCTATTATATTTTTATTGTTACTAGAGCTGCTTTCTCCTATAAGTCAAAACATGTTGAAAATTCAGTTGAATAGCTTCATAGTAAGACTTAAACACTGAGAATACAGTGGAAAACAGAACAATGAACCAATAATTTCAGTTATGATTGCCTGGCTGTTATATAATAAATGCATTCATTTTACGGTATATTTGCTATATACTACCAAATACCTAGATTTACATGTTTTGAATTCTGTCAAAATCTCATTCCTATTGAAAATATTTAGGCTCAGAAGGTCCCATTTTAGTAGCAGTTGAACAATAACAGTGGTGGATGGAATGTGTTAGTGTAAAGCCGGAATGGTTGCTGACAGGCTGTAATTTGCTTTATGAAGTGTGCGTTGTCACATATACAATTATCTGGTTTATATTTTGCTGTCAGTCTTCCAGTTTGTTAATGTCCAGGAGTTATGCCTTTATGTGAAACCTAAGAAGGGTTAAAAAATCTCAGCATTTGTGGTGTGAGGCAAGGGAAGGAAGGAAAGAGCAGAGGGTTCACCCAGTGGCTACCTTTTTTTTTCTTTTTTGAAGAATTAGGATGATGCTGCACACTGCAGCTCACCCTACTGGTCAAAATGAAAAACTGCATCGTAAAGGATATTTAAAAAAAAGAAAAAAAGGAGAAAAAAAGAAACTTTTCCATTGGCTCCCCTGGGTATTTTCCTGTCCAACTCACCCCTGACAGATGTAGTTCATTCTGGAAGTATTATCAAACCATGCTGCCCTTTTTTGGTTGTTGGAGTGATTCTGCTATAAGCATCCAACCCATTTGATTCCATTTCTTATCATTTAAACCATGCTCTCTGTACAAATGAGATCCCTAAAGGTTCAAGAAGTCTGTGATTCTTTGCATGATTTATACAATTAGTATAAACAGTATTCCAAGCTAAAAAACTTAGTCACAGGCTCAATTTATTTCTTGCACATTCAAGATCTAGTTGGAGCAACTTTTTAAAAGAATGATAAATGGAAACTTTCTTTACCTGGGCCGTCATTTGTTCTGTAGACTTAATGACATTCAGTACTATTATACTGACTTCCAGGGCCTTGGGGGAAAAAAGAATATTTATACATTGAGTTATGGCTAGATGTAGGAGGCCAAAAAAAAAAGATAGGCGGGAAGTCAGGCTGTATAGAACAGAGAAGAATTTGAGACCTTCACTATGCATGGATTAATCACAAGAACTAACCATGCAAATCGAAATGGATATTTAGAAATAGGTGAAGACTCTAAGATGTTCTGTGGGAAACACCATACATTTTCTAATGCATGAGTATGTGCAAAATGGTTTCTAATTTATAATGGAAATGTTGACAGAACTTTAGATTTGGTGTTACGAATGTTCTCCAGAATATGTTTACATGTGAATAACATTTCACATACATGGACACATATGTACTCAATATATTTCTTTAGTTGGTATTATATTTAATAATTTAGGTTATAAATAAGGAATAATAAGCTGCAGTTTTACTAATCTTACCTTAGTTCAGTTTTGGGAACTACATTACTAGGAAATTGGTCTGTAAAAATCTGGCAATATTAACGCTATCAAGCATGAAAACTAACTGGATTGGATCAGAGACCTTTATTTATGACATTTTATTCAAGATTTATTAGTTTAAAGAAGGAGCTGTGTGTCTCACAGGTTCTTAAGTATTAAATAGAGTCAGAAGTTGTATGTTCTCTTTCAGTGTCAACAGTGAAAGAAAAAACAATGCAGACAGCTTTACATTAATTTCAATTTCCTTATATTATCCAAAGATACTTGGTGAAATAACAGCAAACCGTAGAAAATTTTCAACCATGCCATATAGTTGGTTGCAGATGTGCATTAAGTTTTTATAATATAGCTCATAATTAATTAGGAGAAAAGTAAAAGTTAATGACTTCATAGTAACATGAAAAAAACACATGAGCCTTTGCATATTGAATAAACAAACATATATTTATATGTTGTATTTGTTATTCCTATGTTTTTATGCTTATGATTTTTTATTTTTTCTGTCTTTTTAAATTTTTCTCTCATTTCTTGGTAAAATCATCATTATGGTTTGTTTTTATCCGCAAATAGTACCTGCAAGTTCAGAATGATGGATTTGCTGTGAGTCAAAATAGTTACAAGGGGAGCATCATCATGGCTCATTTTCCCCCCTGTTTTATTTGGAATTGAATTAGGAAATGAAAGTTTTTAGCAGTTTAATTCACTTCTCCATAAAGTTTATGGAGCAGCAACAGCTGGTTGAATTCATGGCAGAAAAAGCCAACTTCAAGTGGCCAAGCTATTGTTTCAGAATTAAGGGAGAAAACTCATTAGCTGTTAATGAAAACACAGGGAATAAAAACAAATAGCACAGAAACCCTAGCAAATAATTACCGTACACCTGACACAAAGCTGCTTTATCTTTCTGCTCCAACCCTCAGAAGTTCCCAACTTATCACTCTATGGAGCATGAATGAAATTGAGTTTGACTCAAAGGAAAGAACAATAGAGAAGTCATCCTCCTTACAGGCTCCTCAGCACCATACTCAGTGGAAACCTGCCACTGAATATACTAAGGGGTGTTTCTGGTGCCCAATTCTTATGACACTTAGGATTAGAGGAGCAAATTACCAGCTAATAGCAGGTGAACCCTTAATATAGTTCCCCCAGATCTTGTTTAGAAATACGAAAGGAAGGGACTGAAGGTAGTGGATGTGATTAATGGAGATATTGTGTGTTAGAATATATATATCTGGATAGAAATATATTGATTCTAAGCGAGTTACAATGGGAAAGAATGTCTCTAGTGGCTAGGCGTCTTGCTTGTGAGAAAGGCACTCAAAGCAGGTGGAGTTCTAAGCCCTAATTGTAGAGCTACTGAGTAGAAATGTCTGTCACTATAGTTTGTGATCATTTATGTCTGATCCCACTGGACTGTGGTTGTGGCCACTTGCAACTGCAATTGTAAGAGCTGTAGATGAGTCCAGAGATTACTTGCGATTATGTTTTAAGAAAAAATTATGGTCTAAACTTCAACAAATCCAAAATGACCACAGTAATTGTTATTCTATACAAATTTTCACCCATGCATCTTGAATAATTGTAATCATTTTAATGACATGGGAGTGTCTATTGATATAATGTCACTGGCTTTTTTTTCTGTGTGTGCCCAGGGGAGCTGGGCCACTTGATATGACAATGAAAACACTTACAGTAATATTTCCCTCATCAGGAACTAATTACACTTGGATGTAAAACATATTTTTAAATGTTTCCCCCACTGCAATCATTTTTAGTACTGACCTAGGCTCTATTTTTCCTGCATTGAGTTGTATACCTCTGTATACTTTACAGAGTCATGGTCTAGTATTTAGCACAGAGGTAGCTGTTAAAAATTCACCTTGAGTAACTATGTTTAGATACCATAGAAATCACATGAAAGTGACTTTTCCATCTGAAGTTAATAATGCATGCATGCATGCTAAGTCACTTCAGTCGTGTCCAGCTCTTTGTGACCCCATGAACTATAGCCTGCCAGGCTTCTCTATCCATGGGATTCTCAAGGGATGCCAAATCCAGGCAGGTATTTTGGATAATACTTTAAAAATGGAAGCTCTAAATATGACTGGATTAGATCCTGTGACAGGAAAAGGACACTAGTGGGAAAACTAGTGAAATATGAATAAGGTCTGTGGTTTAGTTAATAGCAGTATACCAATGCTAATTTCTTGATTTTGACACGTATACACTAGTTATGTAAAAAGTTGACATTGGGGAAACTGGTTGAACAGTATGTAGGAACTCCTTGTACTGTGTTTGCAATACTTAGAATAAATCCACAACTATTCCAAAACTTAAAAGCTCATTTAAAATAACAAAGCAAAGCAAAGCCCCTCCTGATTTGCCTTTTTTAAAAAAACCCTAGACTGCTAGAATATGTAAGAGTAGATTTGTCAGATTTCTGGAACAAGTAGAAAACTTTGAGTCTGCAGTGACAGTTGATAAATAATGCCCATTATGTCCTACACATGTTAAATTTTGCTTGGCAACCCACATGACTAGTTTTTAACTGGATTTTTGTTTGGCTCAAAATTTTTAAATTCCTTTAACCTCACAGCTCACTTTCGGGTTGCCTGCCGGGCTGTACATTTGGATTGCCTTGATAATATAATTTCAGTGGATTTGCAGTGATGTAAAATTTGAGAATTTTATTCCTCAGTTCAGTATTTGAGAATTTTTCTGCTTGTGATAGACATTTCTCAGTAGTACTTTAGCAGAACTGTAAGCTTTGTATCTTGATCAAGTAACCTAGTAAAACAGACCATTTCTTCCCACTCTAGCCAGTGACTATTGTGTGAGGGGTTTGTTTGTTTTAATTTTACTTTTATTCTCCACAACAAACTCCACAGTTTATTTTTAAAGTCCTGTATCTGCAGGTGTTCAACTCAGTTATGGACGTCTACCTATCATTGAGCGTCTGCAGAGGAATCTAGATATGATCATCTAATTTATGGAAAGAGAAGGCTACAGCTTTCCACTTTTAATCATTTTATATCCTCCCTATCCTTCTAGTTTAATTGTAGGAAATAAACCTTTAAAGTGAGGCAATACAGATTCTATGTAGGTTGTTCGGTTTCACTGCTCCCTAGTTGAAAACCAGGGCCAAAACTCTACAGTGTTTACTGAGATTAGCATTGGTGATTTCCTTTGGAAATTAGTATTTGAGATAATATTAAATTCAGTTGAAAATCCCCTTTTCATGTTTGTGAAATGAACTGAGCAGCTGTTGGTGTCCTTTTATCAGCAGACTATACCTCTGTTTGGGGGATTTTGAGGAAAGCCATTTGCAGTGCAGAGCCTTTTCTTCTGGTTTCTGAATGAGCTAACATCTTCTGTCTAAACCTTTTAAAGTGTTGTAATAGCATGGGCCACTTCTACAAAATATAATCCACTAGTGTGTCAAAAAACGCCCAAAAGAGATTAGCATGATTTTAATTGCCTTATTCAGAATTGTATATACATTACCTTTCATCAGAGCAATTTTGCAGAACAAATATTACCTTCTTAGGGTTTTTAGAATTCCTAAGAGGTTGGTTGCATAGGCTGTAAACCAGAATTATAAACAAAACTTCCTTAAAATTGCAAAACAAGTAGTGATTTAAATTGGAATAGTCCAGATTCTCTCCAAATTTTACTTCTCTTATTTTTTACCAAAGGAAAGAATCTTGACCTTGCTGCTACTGCTGCTGCTAAGTTGCTGCAGTCGTGTCTGACTCTGTGCAACCCCATAGACGGCAGCCCACCAGCCCCACCCCACCGCCCCCCGCCGTCCCCGTCCCTGGGATTCTCCAGGCAAGAGTACTGGAGTGGGTTGCCATTGCCTTCTCCGCTTGACCTTGCTACACTGTATTATGTATAGAAGTTTAACTCTTTGTGTAATTTATTCTATTTCATTTGGAAATATAGAGGCATTCAGGGTAAAGGTTATAATTAATGGGATATTTTATAACTATGTTTTCATTTTAAGTGTAATGGGGAAATTTCTTTCTGGTGGCAAAAGGTCTTCTCACTTTAACAGTTTCTAAATTCGAGTTAGTTGAATGGAAAATTTCCCATCCAGGTAGGTTGGTTCTATAAATTATTTATATGTTTCTCTTATGTTAATGGATATATATATTTGGTAAATACCAGAAGGAATCTGGGCTTCCCTGGTAACTCAGATGGAAAAGAATCTGCCTGCAATGCAGGAGACCCAGGTTCAGTCCCTGGGTTGGAAAAATCCCCTGGAGAAGGGACTGGCAACCCACTCTGGTATTCTTGCCTGGAGAATTTCATGGACAGACCGTGGAGTAGCAAAGAGTCAGACACGACTGAGTGACTAACCCTGGCCTCTAGAAGGAATCTACAAAGACATTTATTAAGATGTCAGAAGTATGACCTTTTTTCCTTTCCTTTTTGTCCCTCAGGGGGAGACCAACCTGAAAATTACCTTGGACAGGACAGCTCCGATGATAATCACAGTGGAACTCATGGCCCTTCTTTTACATCAGATGCACCTTTTTTGTCAGATTATCAGGATGAGGGTGAGTGTCATCTTTCTGTCTTTAGGATGACCATACTTTTATACTTTTTGTCCTGGGGTCTTTGCCTTTGGTCATTTTCAATCCAGTAGCCTTCAGAAGCTTCTCTGTATTGGTAATCACTTGTTTGCAAAGAACAACTATTTGTTTCATTGTGGTGTTATCCTCCTAGATAATTCAATAGTTCTCAAGTTAATGTACTTAGGGAAACACTAATTCCATATTGGAGCAGGAAGACATCATTATCGATCTTTCTATAAGAACTGTAGCTGAAAAGCTAAGAGACCTTTTGAAGATTGCAGGCCCCAGTTTAACCTTCTTTTATATTTTTTAGTTTCAGTGAAGTTCATGAGAATTAGAGCTTTAGTTTAATGATTATTGAATTATTGATTTATTGAGGATTATTTGAGACTCTTGAGCTTATCATATTATAATAGGATATCGTTTTTACCCATACTCACATCCCTCTGACCATATTGGTGTTGTCTAAGGGGAAGGGACACTCCAGTACTCTTGCCTAGAAAATCCCATGGATTGAGGAGCCTGGTAGGCTGCAGTCCATGGTGTCGCTAAGGGTCGGACACGACTGAGCGACTTCACTTTCACTTTTCACTTTCACACATTGGAGGAGGAAATGGCAACCCACTCCAGTGTTCTTGCCTGGAGAATCCCAGGGATGGGGGAGCCTAGTGGGCTTCCATCTATGGGGTCAAACAGAGTCGGACACGACTGAAGTGACTTAGCAGCAGCAGCAGCAGCAGCAGGGGAAGGGAAAGCCACAAGAACCATAATGCAAATCTTCCTGGAACATCCATTTTATTTGAAGATTTGGAAATGGGAAGAGTTAAATAATTCAACCCTTATAAACATTAAATCAGAAACACATTGGTATGTAATATGGTGGCATGCAAAATATATATGAATTTTTAAGATACATGAATATAAAAATTTTGGCATGGTGGCTGCCAGTTTCTGGCTCAGGCTCAGATATCCCAGGGGTGGGAGTTCACTGTGCCTTTTCTGGCATTTGGCCACTTGAACAGAAGGTTTGATCATCATTGATGCACATGGTTATCTTATCAAAGTCTCTCTTGTGCCTTTGCAGTGTGTGTGTGCTCGGGGGAGGTAGAAATGCTACTAAACTGAATATTAAATTGGAAGCTTATTACTCACTTAGGGATTGGGAGCAAAGTTGGTAAATTATTCTTTATTTTTCTTTATTAGTCTGTGATCTTGGTATTTATTTTTCTTCCAAATTTCCCTCCAACTTTGACATTTTCCAAATGTTCATAATCCCTGCATTCCCTTCTCCTTCTAATTTGTCATTAATTCTTATTTCATTTAGCCGTTTTGGTGATTTCGTATTTTCTTATTTTCGTTGAATTGATAACCACCAAACAGAACTATAGATTCAGTCACACAGAAGCAGTTTATTTTGTTTGAGCTTTGTATCCTAGCTCAATTAGTAATACATAAATTTTTATACTAAAAACATCATTTGGATTGAAAGCTTAATAGCTGATTAATAATTATACAAAATTAACAGTGCAAAACAAAAAATTTGTTTTTGATCAATCTAATGCTTGACAGAATTAGAACAATAGTACCTCATTAATCCATAGGTCACTTACTTAGTATTTCCAGCTTTCCCAAAAACAGCTGAGAACACAATAAGTAAGCCAGAAAGACCTCTAAGTGGAAATAGTATATTTAAACTGTTTTCATTAAAAATAGTTGAAATTAAAGAAAGTGATTAGTGTTGAGAGAGGTAAACTATTACCTGGAAAATCCCAAAGCACATTAAAGTCGAAAGAATTCCCAAAGTGACACTGTTAATAGTAGAGGTAAGAATAGACTTGTTTATTTAATTGTAGGATGATAAGATATGTTTCTGCAAAGCATTGAATCTAGCAAAGTACCTAGTGCCTGATGGATAATGGGCACAATAAATGTTTATTTCCTTCCCCTGAGAAATAAAGATATGTACATTTCTTGTGAAATTAAAGAGATGCTTATAAAGATGTTAAAATTTTAAGTAATCTTTATATCCTAGATTACACCATTATAGAGAACAGTAACATTTGATATGCTATTTATTCATTATTTTAACAAATACTTATTTAGAGATTATAAGGTAATACTGTGCTAAGCTATAAGGCAGTAAAAAGTCAAACACGGTCCTTGCCCTCATGGAGCTGACTATCTCATTGGGAAAACACACTATTAATATGTTGACAAATGGACAGATATAAAGTCAGTGTCTTCATTTGCTGATGAGATAGCTACAGTGATCCATTAGGAACAAAAGATTTTTAAAATTTTTTATTTATAGTAACTTTATTTTAAACACTTGGAATTTTTATCTTTATAGAAAAATGAAAGATCAGTCCTAAAATTTTTCAGCTTGGTTGCTTTCCAGCTCTAGCCAGATCAGTATCCTAAATGTACAACTATGCAAGGACACAGTCTGACCCATTTGGCCATAACTTCAGTGATGAGAAGCAATAACCATGGTGCGTGTCGTGTTTGGATCATGCTTTTGTGAAAACTACAAAGAGATCTAGAAGAATATAGAAACCTGACCAGGTGCACAGCATAAAATGAAAACCAAGGTTACATGCTAAACCATGCATAAAAATGAGAGCATGTTGCTACCTAATCACAATTCCTTCCCCTCTTCCTTTGTAAATAAATTGCCCTCAGTCTGAGAATGTCAGGCTATAGCCTATGGAGAGATACCTACAAACAAGAGCATAACCCCATAATCAGGAATGAAAACTTGCTAACAAGTAATAAAATTTAGATTTATAGACTTAGGAAGACATAGTTTCTACTATATTGAAGGAAAAATTTTTTAGTATGAAGCATTGAATACAGTAACTGTACAAAAAGCCAGCCAACTATGAAGCTCAAAATTTGATTGCTCTCATTGTCGAAAATATACAATGGATATATAATTACGAAGAACCCCTGTGTATATGCAGGACTTCCCAGGTGGCTCAGGGGTAAAGAATCTGCCTGCCAAGGCAGGAGATGCGGGTTCAGTCCCTGCATGGGGAAGATCTTTTGCAGAAGGAAATGGCAACCCACTCCAGTATTCTTGCCTGGGAAATCTCACTGACAGAGGAGCCTGGCAGGCTGCAGTCCATGGGGTTGCAAGAACCAGAAATGACTTAGCAACTAAACAACACATATATAAATTTTTTAAAGATAAGTTAGGGAAAGTGTTCTATAAAAGGTTATAGTGACTCCTTCTGGAAGAAAAATTTAAAAAATAAAATGATTTTAAGTAAAGAAACCAGAAATCTGTAATAATGTATTAATATTATGTATCATGTATTATTACTTTCTAATTAAAGAAAAGGTAATAAATGGTATTGGTCAGATATATCTCGGAGAAGGCAATGGCAAGCCACTCCAGTACTCTTGCCTAGAAAATCCCATGGATGGAGGAGCCTGGTAGGCTGCAGTCCGTGGGGTCGCTAAGGGTCGGACACAACTGAGCGACTTCACTTTCACTTTTCACTTTCCACTTTCACACATTGGAGAAGGAAATGGCAACCCACTCCAGTGTTCTTGCCTGGAGAATCCCAGGGACGGGGGAGCCTGGTGGGCTTCCGTCTATGGGGTCACACAGAGTCGGACACGACTGAAGTGACTTAGCAGCAGCAGCAGCAGCAGATATATCTAGGAAGAAATAAGGAAGAATGTTTTTAGAGCTTATTTTTACATCTGGATGTTAAAGGTTATAAAGAATTCTTGTTCTCCAGCAAAATGAAAAATAGAATTGGAAAAGTAAAAACCTGTAACCATCATTGGAGAAGAGTAAAAATGATTAAGTGAAGAGCCTTTATAGACCAATTTATATGCCACTTGATTTAAAAGAAATTGTAGGCTTGTTAATATACCAGTAGTGGCCATTTTCAACTCCATGCCTTTTCTGAAAGATATAAAAAACAGAATATTTTAAAAATAAAGAGGATCAATTTTTATGGCTTATTTTTAACACTTCTTGAAATCATTTTTAATGTTTTGTAATGATAACTGGAGAATTTGTTGTTGTTCAGTTGGTTATTCGTGTCCAAAGCTTTATGACACCATGGACTGCAACACGCCAGGCTTCCCTGTCCTTCACTATCCCCCTGAGTTTGCTCAAACTCATGTCCATTGAGTTGGTGTTGCCATCCAACCAGCTTATCCTCTCTTGCCTCCTTCTCCTGCCCTCCATCATTCCCAGCTCTTTGCATCAGATGGCCAAAGTATTGGAGCCTTAGCTTCAGCATCAGTCCTTCCAATGAATATTCAGGGTTGATTTCCTTTAGGATTGACTAGTTTGATCTCTTTGCTGTCCAAGGGACTCTCAAGAGTCTTCTCCAGTACCATAATTTGAAAACATCAATTCTTCAGTGCTCAGCCTTCTTTATCGTCCACCTCTCATATTCCACACATGACTACTGGAAAAACTATAGCAAATCTACTCATAGCACTCCTGATAGATTTTATATTCAGAGAGGATAAAAAAATGTTTGTTCACAAGCCAGTTTGAGACCTCATTGCTGTGAGTTGTGTGTAAGGCCTGATTTTACTATATAAATTATATTGTTTCACATAATAAATAAACTGTACTTCTTATAGTACTTATGGGATGTGTGAATCAATGGTGCAATGATTAGTGTTAAGTGACCCCTCTGATCAGGTAAACCTTAGGTTGAATACTGCTGACAGCTTTGGAGCAAAATGTGTGTGTTTTATGGCTACTTTACTTGGAATGTTAGAAAGCTATTGCAAGTTCAGTCATTGGTACCCTGGTAGGTTGAAAGAGTTAATGGCCTAAAAACAGCAAGCCATTTGCTTCCTTCTCACTGATGGGGTCAAGCACATTACATTCTTCGTGTGTATTTTTCTTAAATTATATAAACTATATGAACATATTTAGGGTTGTTAGTACCTTCTTATTCTATTATATGATGATAATAGAAGTGACTCAAATAGCCCCTCTCCATATATGATTATATAAATAAACATACATACATTCAAATAAGCATTTATCTCATTTTATTTTTATTCTTCAGTTATTTGCTTTTATCTTTACTGCTTGTGGGTATATTAATAAGGCATATGACTCCTGTCAAACCTAACAGAGGTTATGTCTGTGTATTTAGAGTGTATACTGTGGAAGAGCACAAAACTGGTTTCCATGTCTGTTTTGAGAGTCAAAGAATAAATTCCCACTGTAAAACATATACTTTCATGAGCATGGTAGATTTCTGAACAAGTCTCTGTTGGCTTCAGGTGAGTCCATCAGATTTCAGATCATTGGGAGAAATTAAGGACTCAGTGTTGAGTTAACTGTGATAAGGGTAAGTAAGCTGTCACTCAGGATTGCAGTGGCCTCCTTCATGAAGATAAATGTCTTATTAGATCTAAGACATCACGTCGTTTATATAGTCTGGTATAAATCACAGATGAAGATGACAAACTGGACTTCAAAGTTGACAGTAATTTATATAACTTAAACAAATGATTACCAAGGATTATACATGTTTTGTGAAGAATAAAAAAAACAATAACAATTATCTGTCTATGAACTACTCATTTTTCATTCTTCAGCCAAGCATGTTTGGGCTGTTGGTGCGTATTTAAACTCTAACCTTCTGTCCAGTGCTTTAGTAAAGCACTCTTGCATGTGTTGATGGTTGGATAGCTTCCATAATGTTTCATTCACTAGGAAAAACTCCTTGCAAACTTAATCCACATTCTAACATTAAAATCATGGCAGTTTAGACATGGAAGAGACTTGGTAATCACCCAATCTAATCTCTGTTTTACCAAAATGGAAACTACATTTTAAAAAACGTCAAGTGCCTGGTCCTATTTAGCAAGACAGAATCAGTAAGAAAACCAAGACCTGGGCACAGCCTTCCTTGACCCATACTGTGTACTTTCCTCACCTGCCTGATCACAGCATGCTTTTCAGTGCGGACCCAGATAGCTTTGCCTGACCATGGGCATTAAGCTATTTTTCAGAAGGTTTAGTCAAGTTCTTCAGACATGTGTGTCTCTCTGGTCTATGTATGTTATCTTCCCAGAATGATTTGGAAGCAGTATTTTATAAAGAATTTCAAAGGGCTCCATAAATTCGGACAATTACAATTGTGAATAGCATACAATTAGTTTCTGAATTGACTTGACAGAGAACTAATTCGTTATCTTTTTTGGCCTTTTTGTCCATATTATAGATTTTTAATAGACTGCCAATGAAGAGTTAGTTATTGAATTCCTATACTGAATGCCCTTATTCAGTCATGAATTTAGAGGCTGAGTGGAGGATACAAAAAGAAATAAGGTGCGATTCCTTTGGTTAGTAAGTAAATAATCTAGTTGAAGAGAGAAGACTGAACACCCCCACAATAAGGTATATGGTACATAATCAAGTGCTGATTTTGAAGGACTGAGTTTTCAGAAAAAAAAAAAAACAAACGGTTGGACTTACAGTAGTTTGAAAGAAAGTCAGGATAAAATGTGGCCTGTGCTGTAGCCAATGTGATTTTTAGAAATTTTTTCCACACTGGCAATATGAGTAAAAGCCCATTCTTTGAAAGATCAGCATTTATTGAGCTTCCACTGTAATTAGTAGTGAAGTAACAGTGGCCATTTTTAAATGTAAATAGTTGATTTTTAAGTGAGTGATTTGGCTGATGAGATTAAGCTTTTTTATATTGCCTCAAATATTTTTTGTGATTCTCCAAATTCTAAATGAGTCAATGAGTGTAGTGGTAGTATGAAAGTCCTAGTATGTGATTATTGAAGTTGTTAGTTTGGTCATTACAGTAGTGGCAAAATGATATACAATGTTTTAGTTGCTAATGTAATATAGTTATCTGATATATATATATATAAAAAACTGAGTCAAAGGCAGATCATTCTTCAAGCTGCAAAGCCATTGACCATTTTTATCTCAAAGTTTAATATTCACTTAAATGTGAAAGAATTTTGTTTAAGCATAAAACTTTCAGGCCAAGTATGTAGACACATATACTTAATTTATATAGGCATAAATTTATATTTATACTTAATATATATTATGCTTTATATATTTTCGTTGTATATATATGTAAGCATATATGTAGAGTGATTTCTTCATGCTTTGGTGATCTTTGTTCTTCTAGCCATAAATTCTTTTGCTTTGTCATAGAACTCTGGCTTTTCAAGTAAAAAGTAAATGTTAGTAATGCTGTTTAAAATGATGCTGAAATATGTTAATCTAGAATATTATTGTCTACTATGGGAAGATTGTTGAATTCATAAACTATAATTACACTTATGCTCTACATTGCCTTTCTGACTTTGAGTGACAGGCTTTTTTATGTTAGGCCCTAAGTAGCTTAAACCCAGATACATTAGTCTAGAGGGAAAGATTATACAAAGTGGTTTCTCTGGCTTGTAAAACTGGATTTATAGGGGAGTTGCTCCTTCATGGAAAATTTTCACTTATCGAAACCTTTAGCCAATTATTTGCGGACCCATTTCTATGAGCTCTTAGGGTATAGCTTATATGGTATAGTTTATTTTAATGGAATTCTCTAAGAAATAAGCATCATTTTAATGGTTAATTTTGTAATTATGTTATTTCATAATAATACTCCAGATTTTGTTTTAATAAAAAAATAATAGGGTTAACTGGGATCATGAGCACTCCTTTCTACAAATGACCATTATCATCATTGAAAGACATTTATGAATATCCAAGTATGTAGTTGGGCCTAGGGATTGTCACAGCTTAGGGGAAAAAAATCACTTGAGTTATCTAATCTAGCCCTTCTAATGAATTCACATCATTCTTACTAATATCTCATTTAATTAATTATCAAATATAGCCATTATGCTCTGTATCCTTCCTTTGCAGGACATATTTCCCGCCCAACTATTATTACTAATTTATTCTTCATGTCTAACCTAAACTTTTCCTTCCTTAGTTTCAGGCCATTGCTCTCTTCTATACCATCTTCTGAGACTGGATAATTCCCTAATTCATTTATATTGTTACCTTTAGAAGGTATTTAAAGACTGTGAACATTCATCCCTAAAGTCTTCACTTTTCCAAACTACATAAATTTCAGTTCTCTTAATCCTTCCTTCACTCTTCTCCTGTCATACTCTCCACTTCTTGGGCATTTTATCACATTCCTTGATATTTTCCATTCCAAAGGGATCACCTAACCAAAAGAGCTGACTAAAGCGTAAAATCTCATATAAACCTCTTGAAGACGCCTAAGTGTTTATTTGATGTTGGTGTTGGTGATCATCTGGTGGGCACACTAGTGTAGTGCTTGCTTTGGCATATGTTGGGATATATGTGTATTTTAATGCCTTAATGTATTATGGCTTGTTGTAATTGAATGTCTATAAAGTAGCAGTTAAAAGGGTTTTATAGACCTTAGAAGAGATTAGAATTCTCTAGCCCCCTCTTGTGGTAAAATAAAATACTACTTTTGAACTTTTTTGGATTGTTTTGTTTTAAATGATGTCCAAGGCTGTAAGATACATAAGTTCTCAACATGTGAATATAGGGAATGAATCCAAGAATTTAAAAATTATAGACTACTACATATAAAAATTATACACAAACATATATATAAATATATATATTGTATATGTGTATATATATATATGTATATTCAAGCACAAACACACACTCAGATCTGAGAAGTTCCTATTCTTTCATTAATGCCCTAAAAGATACTACTTTCTTAACAACTGTCATTTCAGTATAGTCTTATTACACAAGTCAGGAGGAGGACAGATAAAACCATAATCTTGAGGGTTTATATTCCTAAATAGATAAATGACAGAGGCTTGAATATGAATTTTAAACCAAATTTGCAGGTACTTTTTTCTTTTCCATTAAAATTGGATATTGTTAGTATTTCTAACAGATTTAAACAGATATCCTATATCTCCTATAACAAATTAATTTATTGGTTTTATAATTCCTTCTGTGAATTTTGGATATATTTACATAAATGTCTAGTAAGTAGCAAACAGATGAAGGGAAGATTGAACTGTCATGCAGATGAGTTCAAGTGTATTGCCTATGGAAAAAACTTCTACATGTAGCACAAAATTGTTTCTCTAGGAGGCCATTAAAAGTAACATTTCTGTTCTTCCTTGAAATAGTTGATCTAGAGACAAGAACCAATGAAGAGTTGCTATTAATATGCCTTACATGGCAATCCAGGAGGTGAAAAGATTCAAGTTAGACACTGCCCCTCAGTAGTTTTTTTTCAGCTACTTGAAAAACTTGAATAATGGTTGAGGTAGATTGCCTTTAGGCTCAAGACACATTCTAATGAAAAAAAATGGGGTCCTGTTTAGCAATTCTAAGAACTCTAGAAATAAATTAGAGACCATGATTTTTAATATTAAAATTTTTTATTTTAAAAGAGAGGATTTAATATTACATTCACTGAGGAAGTACAAGAGAAGAGTGGCATGGACATAGCAAAACAAAATGAGAAGCGGTTTCACACAGGTGAAATGAGTAAGAATAGCATAATGATTTAAATATTAAATAGAGAACTGGTAGTTTTGACTGATTCTCTTTTTTCTCCCCCGTTTGAAGAGATGATAATTGTTTTTTCAAACAGGGAAATTAATTCACTTTATGTGCTTCTCCCTTAAGATGTATGAATATAATTTTAATCTCAGCTATTTATTAATTTTTAGTATTGACATTCCTCTGAATATCTGAAGACAAAATTTAACAAACCTAAAGATGAAATCTCTTAATAACAAAGCATTTATGGATCGTCATAGTAAAAGTCTAGTTTTTACACTTTTAGAAAAACAAAAATTTGACAAGATTTTTGAGATTTATCTGTAGTCAGGTTGAAGGATCTTTATATACCCCTATTTCCTAATCTGTGGTCAGGTTTCTCAGGCTGGATCTGATTTTTTCATGTTAAGGCCATACTTTTCATGAGATAGACTAAATTGTGGAGTTTCTTTAAAACTTTGAAACATTCTTATAATTATAAGTAGAGATGCAGATAATGGCCTTTAGTTATACCTGTGTCTGCTTCAATTAGTTTGGTCATCAAAAAATTACAACTGCTCTTAGGTACATGTTCTTTGAACTATTGATTTTAAATTCAGCATATATACTTTCACAGAGCTCTTTTAAGTGTAGCTTTCTTACTTCAAGATAAGTGTTTACTTGGCTATTGGAAAAAGATTCATTTTAGAAAAACTGTTTACTAACTCAAATTCATTAATCAGTTTAAGATTTTGTATTCTTTCTTTTAGCATTAAAATTAGGGAAATTAAAACAGCCAATTTGTTGGATGGTTACAGTTAATACATTGTAATATAGAAACTGTTTGCACATATTTGGCTTTGTAGCTATAAGGAGGTGTCAGAAGGTTTGTTGGAGTTTTGTGATCATTGTCAAAGTATAGGATAGAAGAGATTTTTGTAGAAAACCTCATCTGAGTTCTTATTAAATGTCATTATAAATAATTTTTATTTTCCTTGTCGTATCTTTCAAGCTGAAAATAAGGCAGGTTACTTACTTCTTCCTTGCTTTTTCACTCCATATTACAAAATGCTTTCAGTTGTAAAGCAAGAATTTTTTCTGAATTTTTCTAAGGAACACCAGGTCAATTCAAGGAGCTTGTCGTGTGAAATCATTTGCATGTGTTTCTTCCAGAATACCAAATTTATTTAAATTTGATAGTGTTGTTTTTAAGTGTTTCTCTCTTAATTTAGAATTCCTTAAAATACCCTTTTCATTTAGGATAAGACATAAAAAGGAGCCAGAGAAACTTCTTACTGTCTTTTTCACTTGTTTAAATCCTGGTTTCCAAAAAAAACAACTTTTCACTGCTTTTACATTTGTTCCACAGATAAATTATCAAATCATAATATAATTTAATTCTAAATATATATCAACTTTTTAAAAGATATGTTTCATTTCATGTTAAGAGACAATATATATAACTTGTCTTACCAATGAAAAGACATTTTTCAGCTATATAAGAAGTCCCAGCTTTATCTAAATGAGAGAGAAAGGTACATGTATGAATAAGGACTTTGCATACTGGGTGCAAAGAAATTTAGCGCAACTTTTGGAAAAATTGATATTAATTTCAGTTTAGTTCAGAAGGCTAGGTTACAAAACTAAATATTTCTAGCAAAAATAAATGCAGACTAACTTGCGAAGGTACATAACTTTATAAACTTTTAGGATGTTTACATTTTGTTTCTGGTGGTGGCCTTCCTTAGCGTTTTTGTTGTTTCTTATACCCTTTTTAAGAAGTTAGTTAAGGAGAAATTTCTGGAATTGCACAGGTTAACTCTAACAGTTGAGTTAGTATTTACAGCACATTTCACAGTTCACTTATGATTGTTACTAGTGTTGCTATTAGGACTGTTACGGGATGAATCACTGTTCAGAGTGTTGCAGGGATCCTGGTCTAGCACTGTAGAAATCAGAACTAGGAACAACTTTCACAACTTTGTTTACTTCTCCTATATGGAAAAGGTAAAAACTGAGTTCTGACTTAGCTATAATGTTCTTTAAACTCTTACCCAAGTTATCACTGACAAATTCTAACATATTCTGTTTTTCAGTCTAAAAGATATAAGACCATATTAAACATGATTTTCAGTATATGGCAAAAGTGTAAAATTAAGAAAAGATTTCTATAAAAATTTTTGCACACTCTGCTAAATGAATTATTGAAATTCCAATAAAGAATATTTTAAAACTCTAAAAAGCAGTATGGGTTTTATTTTTCCTCAGTCCTTCCAGCTCTTATAAATGTGCCCTTGAAAGGTATGTCTATAGGGTTAGAAAAGAATATATTCTATAATATTTACCTGATCAGGAAGATTCTTAAAACATGGCATCTCAATGTGAGATATTGACTAAAGGGGCTGGCAGGTTTATTGGACTGGCAGATACAGCAAGTTTGCAGTAAATCCATGTAGTAAAAAACGTCTAAGAAGTTTTTGATTAAGAAACTTTCACTATCCTTTTAAAATGAAATATGCTGGTCATTTTTTAAATGATAAAAGTGGATATTTTATGTTGTTATCTGAGTCAGATTCTGAAATATATTTTAATGAGTTTGTTGTATGAAAGTTCCTGGATTTCTAAGATGCTAACTTAAATTATAAGTCCATAGTCCAGCAGATCCAGGCATGTGAAAAGAAATAATAAAAATAAACTTATTCATCAAAAATAAAAATAAAATTTTACATCTAAAACCAAAAAATCTGTATTCAAAGAAGAGTTAACATTGTTATTCTTTTATAAAAGTTATAAATTATTTAAAGATGTAATAACATCATGAAATCTGCCTAATGGTGAAATTAAAGAAAAATATTTTGAAATAACAAATGTAATTTAAAATACTTGTAGTTTTAAGAGCAAACTAAAATTATGAGTAGTTTTTTTTAATGCTTTACAGGTTACATTTCTACTTAGAGTCAGTGAGAGCAATTATTAATTTAAAACATAACGTGACAAGACTCTGTTAAATGGTAAACAACTTTATTGGTAAGATGAATTTAGAAATAATATTTTATATAGAAGTTCACAATTAAAGTTTAAGTTTATTGAGAATTAAAATTTGAAGATGGTGCATGCTCCTTCAGAAAGCCACATGCTCAATGAATATATTATTTCCCCCTTCAGATGTTTTATTAGCAAGTTCTTCTTGAATTTTGTATAAAATCTGTTATTTAACCCAACACTAATTTTTAAGACTTTAGACTTTTTAAAGTCTTATATGATTCAGTACTGTAAAACTTTTTGATTTAATGAAGTAAGAGCAGAGGTTAAAAAGAGGTCTATATCTCAAACTGATTTCTAGTTTCTGTTGAAGAAGAGATATGTGTCTATATACCCTTCCAAATTAAACTTAATTTTAAAAAAATCCTCAGCATCGCAGTAAAAACCTGCTGCTTAACTCACTGAGACCCTCTGTTCTACCCCACAATTTCAGGAGAGGCAACTAAAACAATCAGCATCATTCTTCACCTAGATAATGCTTTCTCTGCAGCTAATAGTTCCTTGTTCATCAAGGAAACAAATGTGCACAGAGGTGACATGCTCTTCACCCACCACTCTTTGTTCTAGGTTCCCTCAGACTGATTGTATCAGCCCCAGCACTGACAAATATCACCCCAAACTTTAACACTATGTTAAATTGAGTTATGAGGTTTTAAGGTTACACTCCCCTGGCTGAAGGTTGATTGTCTGTAAGAGATAAAGGAATTATGCTCAATGATAACAGAATCCATGCCATGGGATGATCCTGGTTATTGAACTCATAGCTCTCTTTATTTGGTTACTTGGTCACTCTTTTTTTTTTCCTGGGGAATGACTAGATACTAAATTGATTCACCACTTTCCACCTACTCCTCCAAGGGTATTTTAGAAAGACCCACAAGCATTCTAGCAGATGAATGAACAAGACATAGCAAGCCGGTAGAACAGCTGCTTGAAATGTGATCTTACTTAGGGAGTACCAACTACTGGGAACAAGAGAGACTCAATTCTTGTTTGCCCTTCTCCTGGCAGCATGAATTTGTAAGAGGATCTAAGGATACAAAATGCTTCCTTCTCCTTCCTTCTGCCCTCCAATTTTTCATATATACATTTAATCTCTGTTTTTAAAAATCCTGTGATTGTTTTTAAGTTTTTCTCTGGAGGCAGAAATTTCAGACTTGCTGTCTGGGCAAAATTTTAAGCTGCAGCCTTCCTTGGTGACAGTGATGGTGACAGTTCTTCATGCCAATCTTTGCAGTTCCAATCCAGCATGCCACTCCATAAGTGTTTTCATAGTAGTAAAAACTACTGGATAATGGTAAATTAAAGCCTGTCTGATGATTGTGAATACTCATTTTTTTCTTATATAAATTTAAGAGAACTATTATGAGAAAAACTTTGGTTCAGCTGCATTGTAGGAATACTAGAGAAAGCCCTACTGAGGGAAAACTCTAAACAATGCAAAACATCATCCTCCAAAAGATTTACTAGCCTGACCTTCATTACCAACAGCAACAATCACTTAGTATGCAACTATGTTGAGTACATGGCACTCTATAAGGTGAATTAATAGTACCTACTTTCTATAATAAATTTCTTGAATGCTTACCATATGCGAGACATAGTATTTTACATACATTATCTCTAATCATCATTACTACTGTGCAGTGTAGGTATTATTGTTCCCATATTACAGATGAAGAAACTGAGCACCAGAGATTAATTTGCTCAAGGTCCTAAGATAATAAAGTGGCAGAGGAGGGTTTGAATAAGTCTATATACATTCAAAGCGCATAACTTTTCGAATATGCCACACAGCCTCTCAGAAAAGGAAGCAACATTTGCTGTTGCTTCTCTAGATTCTTGTATACATTGCTAAAAGGAAAATTAGAGATTCTGGAATTACTTGGGAAAGCAGTATTCTATTAATGGCTACTGTTCACTGAGCACTTACCCTCTGACAGGCATTGTGCAGAGCACTTACACAGTTTCATATAGTCACTTTTAAGTCCAATATTCAAAAGCTAAAGGGCATCTAATTTCAAAGCTTATATTTCTTCCACGTTGTCTTCCAAGACTATATAAAAGAGGAAGAGGAAATGGGCTACAGCACAGTGCTATCCAATAAACTTTCTGCAATAATGGAAGTGTCCTATAATATTTACACTGTGCAATAGTATAGCCACTATCATATGTAGCTACCGAGTACTTGAAAATGTGACTAGCAGGACTGAGGCTAAATTAGGGATTTCCCTGGCAGTTCAGTGGTTAGGTCTTTGCACTTTCACTGCTGAGGGTGTGGGTTCAATCCCTGGTCATGGAACTAAGATCCTGCAAGCTGTGCAACGTGGCCAAAAATATATATATTTTTAGTTAATCTAAGTGGTTTCATGTAGTATGGGTGGGATGAATTGGAGATTGGTCCACTATATATAAAAGAGATAACTAATGAGAACCTACTATTTAGCACTGGGAATTCTATTCAGTGACCTAAATGGGAAGGAACTCTAAAAAAGAGTGGATTTATGTGTACGTATAACTGATTCACTGTACTGTACAGCAGAAAGTAACACAACATTGTAAAGCAACTTGTACTCCAGTAAAAAGTTAATTTTAAAAAATTAAAAATAAATAAATGGCTTCATGTAGCTAGTGGATTCCATATAGGAGAATGAAACTCAGAATGGCTTCTTCTTAACCACATAGTCAAGACAACCTGGAAATAGTATTTCAGAAACTTCTTGAAAGATGGATTGGACATAAGTTGGGTGGGCAAGAGAAAAAAGAAAGGAAGGCTCAGACATTGGCTGTGGCTGAGGAGAAGGTCAGAGGTGTGAGGTAGGTGAATAGGCAGAAGGACCCTCAAGTAAATTTATGTGAGAAGCCCAGAGAAAACAGGATGTGGAGTGGAAGAAAGGAAGTGACCTGGCAAAGTGCTTTGAAGAAGAGCATTAGAATCCATAGTTAATGGATTTGCACAGATTGAAAGGTAAATAAAAATCAGCATTTTTTTCAGTATTCACCTGCTATAAATCATTACTCGACGTTTTGATGAGTGCCTTTGGAGTGAGTTGTTTAAATGGTACTGTGATGTTTGTGTATGCTAGAAGCTTACAAGCTCTCATCCTACAGAACTCAGAGCTCCTGACTCATACAGCTATAAGTTTCTGGGTGGGGCTGGGAGGCTGTCATTTATTCCTTCACAAGTATTCGTTAAGTCAGTAAATCATCTCCTTGTTTTGTGTCAATGCCATATCTAATCTTTCTTAAGAAATTAATTCTCCAAGACATTTAAAACTTTTTATTATAAAACTATTTAAGCCCCTGGTAATGAGTAATGATGACACTAACTTGTATGATTTTATAGCACTTTACAGTTTAAAAATCTTGTTTGAATGTGTCGTTCCATTTAACCCCTCATAGCAACCTCATGAGGTGAGTGGTATCTTTGTCTTATAAGTGAGAAAGCCTGAGCTTGAGGTTTGTCTGAGATCATGCATCTCACATGCTCAGACCAGAAGCTGGGCAATTGCAGGGTCTGAGTTCTCTGAGCACAGTCTCTCCATGCTTATTCTTAGCCTCTGCTCCTTCTGCAGTAATAAGTACAGACATCCCAGTGAGCTGCAATACTTTCATGTGTGGTTTCAAATTAAGAAACTGAGACATAAAAAAGGCAAATATGAGTCATCAAGTCTTTGGGTCCAACTACCGATTTGCAGGGGGAAAAGGACAGAACCTGTTGAACTTCCCTGTGAGTATGCAATTAGCAAAGTGCTGACAGTAGGAAATTCTAGCAATTAAAAAGCCTAGATTTTTCAACAGATAAATTATAAGTAGAAGTAAGGGATGAAGGGCAACATGTAGATTAAAAGAGATTTACAAGGCAAAATTTTCTACATAGGCCAGATTTTTAAAAAATCAACTTGCAGATGCATTAGAACCCCAGTCTAAGAACTGTGATTTATTTTCTGGTCTACCACTTAGTCTCTTGAATTTATGCTTTTCTGTACTTATATTGAAAGAGCATTCCATTACATTTTTAGCTGTCACTTTGGAAAATGCATAGTTAAATTTTAAAAAAGAAGAAAAAGAATTAAGCAGTTGCTCCTTTCTGTATTGACCCTAATGGTCCATTCTAAATGGCTAAAACCCTCTACCCATTCAGTTTTCTTATCATTTACATTATGGTCATCACTTAAAATGGTTCTTTGGAAAGAAAGTATTTTGAATTAAAGAGCTTTATCATAAGTTCCTGCTGCTGCTGCTGCTAAGTCGTTTCAGTCGTGTCCGACTCTTAGCGACCTCATGGACTGCAGCCTACCAGGCTCCACAGGATTTTCCAGGCAAGAGTACTGGAGTGGGGTGCCATAATTTCCTAGTGTTCTATAAATTTTGATAGTGCTTAATCTAGGAAAACAGGAGAAACTATTGGACATATTGTTAATTTCCTACTCTGAGTTCTAATCTACAGTCAATACAAGAATGAAAACAAACATAAAAAAAAGATTTCAAACATAAAAGGAATGCTTACACTGTAACCTGTAATGTCCAAGTGTTTAAATTTGGTCTAGATAAACCATTTAAAACAAAATTAGTTCTTCACTCACAGGGATGCTGAGTTTGCAGAAAAAAAATTCCAACGAGAGACAACCTTACAAATTCTGTTGCCAATAATTCTAAAGCTCCAGGAGACTGAAGAGCCTGAGTCATTTGACCTGTAGATTTTGCCACAAGCTATGATAATTCCTTTTGTTTTTATCTTCTCTGTTGCCCTGGGTTTGAAATAAATTAACTTATCAAAGTTTCAGGAATAATATGGGACAGGAAGATTTTGACAGGCATTCTAATTAGTCTGACCCATACCAATGTAAACAAATGCATTCCTCTCCATTATCAGGACATTTCTAGGAAGGAAGAGCAAGATGTACATACAAAGATGTTCCTGTTTCAAGTTTTTTATAATAAAGGTGGAATTCTTGATGCTTTACAGACTTGAAAAGATTGCAGTGTTGTAACATTAGTATAATGTAATTATGTTTAAATTTACCCATATTTTACTTGTTTTTCCTTCTTCAGAGATTACTAATGAGTGCTTCCCACTAGATTATACATCAAAAATCTTGAACACTTCCTATTTTTGTAACACCTATAGATTATTATACAGCACGTTATATCAAGAATTAAAATCTGAAAACAAACTTGAAACATTTTCTGTAGGAAAGCATGGGAAGTTCTGACAGTAATCTGTACATTCATCCAACAAGTAGTTGTTGTTGCTTTGTGTGTGTCAAACACAGCTAGGTACTAGGACTGTGGCAGTGAATTAGACATGACCTTTTCCTCCAAGAAGCACACAGTCTAATTGAAAAGACAATATCTGAATAAAAATGACTACTTATAAGCACTAAAAATGAGGAATATAAATGGTGTTGTGAAAGCACAGTGTGGGGAGCAGTAACTATACCTGGAAAGGAAACTGGTATTCAGAGAAGGTCTCTTAAGGAGGTGCTATTTGAATTACATCTTAAAAGATAAATTGGAATTTATCAGGCTGAAAAGGGTTGGGCAGCAATAAATGAAAATACTCAGTGTTGTACAAAAGTGTAGGAAGTGGCCACACACTGCAAGTGGGTATATTGCTTAGTACAATCTTTCCAGAGGTAAGCTTGGAGAAAAGGTAACAAAAACTGTAATTGCAAATGTCCTTTGATTTATCAGTTCAACTTTAAATGTACTTTAAGAAAATAAACATACATAAAAATGTTCAAGGGTGATCATTACAGACTTGTTTATAAAAGCACAAAATTGAGAATCAGGTTGAACATCTAAGCTACTACCACACAATGGATTATATGCAGCCATTAAAAGTGATGTTTATAAAAGAACAATGACTATCAGAAGATATTTATACTTGAAGGGGAAATATAAGGCTTTAAGACAATACATAAAATAAGCTCTTACTTTTTGAAATATATGTATTTCATATGTGCGTAGTAAAAAGACTATATTGTTCTTCACCAAAATATTTTTGACCTGATTTTATTTCTAAATTTTATATAGTGAACATTTATTATTTTTAGAATTAAAAATAGACAGTTATTTTTTAAAAATCTCAAAAATGTGCATGCAGAGTTCTAGGCCCAGAAGTTTCACTTTTGAGAAGTTTATTCTAAGGAAATAAGCCAGTACAGCTCCTAGAACATCAAGAAATTGGAAACAACCTAAATGTCTAATTACATGGAATTGGTTTAATAAATTATAGTACACCATATGATGGACTGCAGTTCAACCATTAAAAATCATGTTGTCAGTAGAGGAGTCATTATTGTCATAGGAAAATATTCATGATATATGAAAGGTAAAAAGCAGGGTACGAAACAGTACAGAAAGAGCATATACCAAAATGTTAATAGTGGCTTTCTCTGGGTTTTGATATTATGGGTTTTTTCTCCTTTGTATGTTTCCATATTTCTAAATTTGCTGGTTTGAGCATGTTACTTGTTAAAATTAAAAGTCATTGATTGGGTTTTTGTTTTTTTTTAATGAGTACGCTATTATTTGTGACATTAAACAAGTGTTGACTAACCACTGAGAACACACAAGAGTCCACAGCGACATAAGTATATATAAGGAGCAAACATCGGGCACAGCATGTGTTTGTAAAGGGCTAGATGTCCTGTAAAATACACCGAACAGGCCTGGGAAGGTAATTCCTGCTGTCCCTGGGGCAGTGTTAGAGGAACAGATGCCCAGCACCCATGGTCCTATTTGGAGTCTGTCCTCAGCATCATCCCTCCCTCTGGTCCAGGCCTTCATATATGTTCTCCGTCTTTATTATAACCTCTTTTGCAGGTAGTGATAATGCCTAATCCAACTTTGTGTTGTTCTTCCTCCTCTAGCCTCTGGAATCTGGTGTGGTACTTTTCACATAGGAATGCTTAATAATTACTTGTTAAATAAATGTTAAAAATAAATTAATTTAAAAAGAAACGGATCACTTTCTAATGATCTAAGTGAAAAACTTTTCTTTGGTTTTAATTGTTGAATATCCACAGTCCACTAAGTGTTATCTGAATTCTGTGAGCAAAATGTCTTGTATACTTTCCCAGTACTAAAGAAAAACATTAGCTAACATTTTCCACTGGAGTTCATCTGCCACTTCTCTGCCCAGTGATTGAGGCAGTCTTGTGAGACTTTTCTCTTGTTAGTCCACGTGCACTTGATGTCCTCTTCTCTAGCTTTGTTTTACTGTTGTCATTTTCATGCTACATTTTCAGTAGCAATGTCACTATCTTCCTTGTAAGTTGTGACAGGCTCTACTTATTGTGTATCGGCATCCATTTCACTTTGTTTCTTACTTGCAGAACCTTGATTTTGTCCACGGTAGCCATGTGCCCAGCTGAAAACACTTGCCTTCATAGACACACCTGCAATTAGGTAGGCATAATACAGAGTTCTTGCCAGGAAGGTGTAAGGTGAAGTCACTGGAAGAAATGTCTCTTCTCAAAAAAGCTGAGGAAGCCCCTTGCTTCTCTTGCCTTTGCCTTGCCTCTTGTCCCTTTATCTTCTTCCTGCCTGGGATACAGAGTTGTTGCCTGGGAGTATAGCAGCCATTTGCACAGAAACATTGTGACTTGCTCTGGCCACCACCAGTAAGTAGCAAGACTGGAGAACAGAAATGTCTAGGCCACTCTTTCTGTTATACCTTGAGTGTAATTATTAGTGAAATTCCCTTTATTATAGATTTTGTGCTAATTTCCCCCCCACCCTGCAATTAACTGCATTTCAAAAGAAAGAGGTCTAGAAAAATATGCCTACAAATACGCACAACTTAGCAAACATTTCAGTGCTTTTCTGTGCAAACTCTATGCCAAGACATAAAGTGTGTGTGGGGGGGAATAAGACTATCCTTGCCTTCAAGCAGCTTACTAATAGATTTATTTGAAAATGTACTGAAGGTAGACTTTAGTAATTCTATAAAGCAGTAAGAGAACAAAGGAGTGTAAGACCACCTTGAGTGGAAAATTCTCCAGAAACTTCAAGGAGCCTTGAAGTACAGTCAAGAGTTAAGAATGAAGGAAATGTAATACCAGAAAATAAGAAGGTATGAGCAAAGATATAAAAGGAGACTTTTTTGGGTTGAGTTGGGTAGCTGGGCTGGAACAGAGGCTGCACAGGTAGGAGCAAGCAGAGACAAGGATGGAAAATAGTCTGGGTATGAATTGTGAAGACTACGTTTAAACTTTATTTTGTAAGTGGCTACGAAAAAATTTTTATGAATTTACATGGTCAGATTTATGTTTTGGGAGGAAGGGGGCATTTTAGACAAGGTTAAGAGGCTCTTGCCGTGGTGTTGGTGAACAGTGTTGAAGACCTTTCCACGTTACTGACATGTGATAAAGGAGAGGGATGGACTGGAAAGAGCATTTTACCTCTAAAAATGATGAAAGAGGAGGATGAACTGGACTGCAGAGATCATTGTTGAATGTTTTTCCTTAAAAATCTGTTAAAATGAGGTGACTAACTAACCTGTATGCAGGTCAAGAAGCAACAGTTAGTACCAAACATGGAACAACAGACTGGTTCAAAATTGGGAAAGGAGTACATCAAAGCTGTATATTGTCACCCTCCTTATTTAACTTATATGCAGAGTACATAATGTGAAATGCCAGGCTACATGAAGCTCAAGCTGGAATCAAAATTGCTGGGAGAAATATCAATAACCTCAGATATGTAGATAATACCACTCTATAGAGTTTGAGTGAACTCCGGGAGTTGGTGATGGACAGGGAGGCTTGGCGTGCTGTGATTCATGGGGTCGCAAAGAGTCGGTCATGACTGAGCGACTGAACTGAATTGAACTGAACTGATAGTGGTAGAAAGTGGAGAGGAACTAAAGAGTCACTTGATGAAGGTGAAAGAGGAGAGTGAAAAAACTGGCTTAAAAATCAACATTCAGAAAACTAAGATCATGGCATCTGGTCCCATCAGTTCAGTTCAGTTCATTTCAGTCGCTCAGTCGTGTCCAACTCTTCGTAACCCCATGAATCACAGCACACAAGGCCTCCCTGTCCATCACCAACTCCCGGAGTTCACTCAAACTCATGTCCACAGAGTCGGTGATGCCATCCAGCCATCTCATTCTCTGTCGTCCCCTTCTCCTCCTGCCCCCAACCTTTCCTAGCATCAGAGTCTTTTCCAGTGAATCAACTCATCGCATGAGGTGGCCAAAGTATTGCAGTTTCAGCTTTAGCATCAGTCCCTCCAATGAACACCCAGGATTGATCTCCTCTAGAATGGACTGGTTGGATCTCCTTGCAGTCTAAGGGACTCTCAAGAGTCTTCTCCAGCACCACAGTTCAAAAGCATCAATTCTTCGGCGATCAGCCTTCTTCATAGTCCAACTGTCACATCCATACATGACCACGGGAAAAACCATACCTTGACTAGATGGACCTTGGTTGGCAAAGTAATGTCTCTGCTTTTCAATATACTATCCAGGTTGGTCATAACTTTCCTTCCAAGGAGTAAGTGTCTTTTAATTTCATGGCTGCAATCAGCATCTGCAGTGATTTTGGAGCCCAAAAAAATAAAGTCTGACACTGTCTCCACTGTTTTTCCATCTATTTCCCATGAAGTGAGAAACTGCAATACTTTGGCCACCTCATGCGACGAGTTGACTCACTGGAAAAGACTGTGATGCTGGGAAAGGTTGGGGGCGGGAGGAGAAGGGGACGACGGAGAATGAGATGGCTGGATGGCATCACGGACTCTGTGGACATGAGTTTGAGTGAACTCCGGGAGTTGGTGATGGACAGGGAGGCCTGGCGTGCTGTGATTCATGGGGTCGCGGAGAGTCGGACACGACTGAGCGACTGAACTGAACTGAACTGAACTGATGGGACCAGATGCCATGATCTTTGTTTTCTGAATGTTGAGCTTCAAGCCAACCTTTTCACTCTCCTCTTTCACTTTCATCAAGAGGCTTTTGAGTTCCTCTTCACTTTCTGCCATAAGGGTGGTGTCATCTGCATATCTGAGGTTATTGATATTTCTCCCGGCAATCTTGATTCCAGCTTGTGCTTCTTCCAGCCCAGCGTTCCTCATGATGTACTCTGCATATAAGTTAAATAAGCAGGGTGACAATATATAGCCTTGACGTACTCCTTTTCCTATTTGGAACCAGTCTGTTGTTCCATGTACAGTTCTGACTGTTGCTTCCTGACCTGCATACAGGTTTCTCAAAAGGCAGGTCAGGTGGTCTGGTATTCCCATCTCTTTCAGAATTTTCCACAATCACTTCATGGCAAATAGATGGAGGAAAAAATGGAAACAGTGACAGACTATTTTCTTGGGCTCCAAAATCACTGTGGATGGTGACTGCAGCCATAAAATTAAAAGACGCTTGCTCCTTGGAAGGAAAGTTATGACCAACCTTGATAGTATATTAAAAAGCAGAGACATTACTTTGCCAACCAAGGTCCGTCTAGTCAAGGCAATGGTTTTTCCCGTGGTCATGTATGGATGTGTGAGTTGGACTGTGAAGAAAGCTGATCGCCGAAGAATCGATGCTTTTGAACTGTGGTGTTGGAGAAGACTCTTGAGAGTCCCTTATACTGCAAGGAGATCCAACCAGTCCATTCTAAAGGAGATGAAACCTGGATGTTCATTGGAGGGACTGATGCTAAAGCTGAAACTCCAATACTTTGGCCACCTCATGCGATGAGTTGACTCACTGGAAAAGACTCTGATGCTGGGAAAGGTTGGGGGCGGGAGGAGAAGCGGACGACGGAGAATGAGATGGCTGGATGGCATCACCGACTCTGTGGACATGAGTTTGAGTGAACTCTGGGAGTTGGTGATGGACAGGGAGGCCTGGCGTGCTGTAATTCATGGGGTCGCGGAGAGTCGGACACGACTGAGCGACTGAACTGACTGACTGACTGACTCCTTGGAAGAAAAGCTATGACAAACCTAGACAGCTTATTAAAAAAGCAGAGACATCACTTTGCTGATAAAGGTCTGTATAGTCAAAGCTATGGTTTATCCTGTAGTCATGTATGGATGTGAGAGTTGGACCATAATTCTGAACACTGAAGGATTGATGCTTTTGAACTGTGGAGCTGGAGAAGACTCTTAAGAGTCCCTTGGACATCAGGGAGATCAAACCAGTCAATCCTAAAGGAAATCAACCCTGAATTTTCATTGGAAGGACTGATGCTGAAGCTCCAATACTTTGGCCACCTGATGCAAAGAGCTGATTCATTGGAAAAGACCCTGATGCTGGGAAAGATTGAAGGCAGGAGGAGAAGGGGGAGACAGAGGTTGAGATGGTTGGATGGCATCACCAATTCAATGGACATGAGTGAGAAAACTCCAGGAGATTGTGAAGGACCAGGTAGCTTGTTATGCTGCAGTCCATGGGGTCGCAAAGAGTCGGACACTACTGAGCGACTGAACAACTAACCATCTATCTTGAATGAGTTACATATTTATATCTAGGAAGATAAGGAATTGGTCCTAATGATTTCTTAAGGAACCATTTTCTGCTTTTGGGTAAATGGAAAGCATGTACAAATATGTAGCTCCTACAATCGGGTTGGTTTATTTATCATCTAAATCCCTTGCTTTTTTCTCTCCATCCTGTTGTAGACTGCTAACTATATTACTGACTAGTCTGATATCCTCAAAAAATAAAAATAAAAAAGGAGATATTCTGAGACCTCACATGCCAAGATTCTCATTATCTCTATGCCTGCCATTGGTTGGGATGGCCTAAGCCTGAATACACTGATTTCCAAAAGAAATAGACAACATTAGATGTTTAATGAGTTCAGTAATCACTGTCCTCTACTCCTCCTTGCCCAGCATGATAACAGTTGAATAAGTTTTTAAATATCCATGAATTTTATGTATTATTGCTGTCCCACCAACTTTATTGGGGAATAATCAACAAATATAATTATCTGACACTCTTGAGCGACTGAACTGAACTGAACTGAAAGTTTACATATATGCTTTGTGAAATGATTACCAAGATCAAGGTAATTAACATATCCATCACCTCACACATCTAAATCTCAGTCTCTCATTTTTTCCCTTTTTTCGTTGTTGTGAGAATGCCTAACATTTACTCTCAGCAACTGTCAAGTATACAATTTGATTTTTCTTTTTTAACTACAATTATTGCTGATAAGAAGAAATGCTGTTTTGATAAGGAAGTCTGCATTATATTTTCTTTTGTGTTTCCTTTGCCTTAAGAAGATTTTGAAGATAAGCTAACTTTCTTTTTTATACTAAAGTAACTATTACTGTTTTTAGAAGTTACAAAGTTCATCTCCGATCATTCATTTTTATTTAACATTTATAAGTTTGCTGGGCACTGAGAGTTTCTACCATGTTATAGGTTTTTATAGCAACCTTATTTCTGGAATAGTAAAGAAAAATTTTGCTTTTGAAGGACATACTTGTCTAGAAATATCAGTTTAATTTTAAGGTAATATTGATTTATCTAACGCCTAGAATCGATTTAGAGTTTTTAAGGTATGCAGAGATCTCATTTAATTCATACTTAGGCCAAGTTTTTCCTGATGACATGTTCTTGAATTATTATTTGGTTATTTGTGGTTCATGAGAGACTATTTCCTGGCATAATCATTAATAGGAAATTCATGAGGATATCCTGGCAGACCAGTGATTAGGACTCTGTACTCTAATGGCAACCCACTCCAGTGTTCTTGCCTGGAGAATCCCAGGGACGGGGGAGCCTGGTGGGCTTCCGTCTATGGGGTCACACAGAGTCGGACACGACTGAAGTGACTTAGCAGCAGCAGCACTACAGCGGGTCTAAGTTCTGTCACTGGTTGGGGAACTAAGATCCCACAAGCCCGACGATAGAGCTAAAAATAAATAAATAAGAACTCCAGGGGATAGGAAACTTACTCTTCTTTCCTTTTGACTTGATTTTTGTTCGTGGCTTATCTTGTATACCTTTGGATCTCTTATGAAATATCCTAATAATTGTGCTTCTCAGTTTTTTTGCTTGTTAATTGCTAGACAACCTTGGGTTATTTGTCCATTTATTAGATGGTTTTCATATAAGGGATATTTTAGACACTTAGTCATAAGCTTTCTTATCAAAGCTTCAGATTTTTATTAAAACAGAAGAACCATCTCCAAAGCAATATTCAGAATGTTAATGTACCTGTTTTGATCAAGTTGTATAGCACCATGATCTGCTATGGTCTCATATATCCCAGATACACTGATGGAGGAAATGATTGGTGTCTCCAAGCTTGTCATTATTTCCCCAGTTGTACCTATTCTTTCATATTAGCTTAAATATTGTTCTAGCCTTAATTCTTGGAGAAGGCAATAGCAACCCACTCCAGTACTCTTGCCTGGAAAATCCCATGGATGGAGAAGCCTGGTGGGCTGCAGTCCATGGGGTCGCTACGAGTCAGACATGACTGAGCGACTTCACTTTCACTTTTCACTTTCACACATTGGAGAAGGAAATGGCAACCCACTCCAGTGTTCTTGCCTGGAGAATCCCAGGGATGGGGGAGCCTGGTGGGCTTCCATCTATGGGGTCACACAGAGTCGGACACGACTGAAGTGACTTAGCAGCAGCAGCAGCAGCAGCCTTAATTCTTAAATTGTCTCCTCCAGGACTATAGAAAGGATATGGCAGGCAAATATCTTCCCCAAAGGAGATTCTCTGGAGCTGAGAGAACTTCTTGGATTTATAACTGAAGTGATTCTGCAGTGGACATGTGAACCTGTAGAATACCAGAAACTACTGAGATACAGCTCTGGTTTCATACTTCTGATTGCCTGCTTGCCTTTTGCCATTCCAGTGTACTTCTTTTATCTTTTTTCACTCTGTCAGAGAGTCATCAAAACAAAGCCCAAGGCCTCATTTGTTCTAGATAATTTCTATCAAATGGTTATTGTTACCACTCTGCATATTTATGATTTCCTTCAAATGTTAAAGATTTGTGTTTCTTTTTTGTTTCCACTTCAAGATGATCACTTATATTAAATTGGGAATACTCAAGTCTTTGAAAACATTGAAGCTAATAATAGAAAATCTTATGAAAGAAAAGATTCTTAAATCATCAGTTGCTAGTACAAACACAACTATTTATATTATACCGACATGATTCCACACCTCTGAGAGCCTAATAGTGATAGTGCAGTCAGCAAATTGTGAAAGTAGTTTAGTATATCAGAAAAACCAAGTGAATGACAGTAGCAGCCTTGATGTAATTTTAAGTGAGACCTCTTAAGTGGGCCACCCAGCATGAAATCAAATTCAGCTTTCAGTAGAAGATAATTGCCGTCTGAGGTCAAAAAACAATGATGTTCTTGATATAGAGTTGCACCATTAGGTATATTATTGGATTTGGGTTGGTGAGAGTAGACCTTTCCTCTGAACATCTGTTCGCTGTCAGAGCAGCATGGCAAAAGGGATGGACCACTGGTCTGTTTCAATATGACAATTCCTACATAAGAGTATGGAGACATGAATGCCTTCCTAGGCCAGTAGGAATTATGGTGCTGTATATAAAACCTAAAAATTGTTATTTTTGCTATTGTGTCCTATTACAAGCTCACTTACTCTTCTCTGTTGTCATGAGATCTTTAACAGTATTGTGCTTTTTAAACTTTTCCTTTTTATGGATACTGGCATTTTTATTTATTTTTCTCCCAGAACCTGTTGATTGCAATTTTATCTTGATTGAATTCCACTTATTCTTGAAGTACTTCAGTTTCTACCTCCTACTTTGTCTTTGATTGCCTCTCTGTTTTTTCAGACTTCTATGATACTTTCTAAGTTACTGTCTCATGAGAGTTTAACATAAGCACCCTGAAAACCTCAGTTAGGTTCTTACTTGAATTCTTGTAATTCAAATAAGAAGAGATATGAAGAAGTTATTTATTACATTTCCTTTAATTTATGGATAATGATACTGTTAATAAGATCTGGAAATTTTAAGTGTCTTGCTTACTATCATTTGTTTTCAAGTTTTATCTAAATTTTTGTATGTAAAAATTATTCATGTCCAAGTATATTTAAGTTTCCTTCAGAAGGAGATTTTTATGGGCATTTAATATGACCAGCCCACTGGTCTAAGTATAGGATTATACTTGGCTTAGTCTGAAACTTTGAGCACTTTCATTTTATCATCCTTAAAATTGTTCCTATTGCATAACTTGATTTCTTAAGTATATTCAACACGTTATTTGTACTAAGCATTATTATTTTAATGCCACATTTGTGATATTTCTACTTCTGTTTAGGAACTGACCTCTAAAAAAGAAGGTTTTCTGATAAGTTTAGTCTTCACTTGTGTTCATCATTCCTTTATCAACATTGAGCTAGTTTTTTCCTCTATTATCATATAAGGAATTGGTGATTTTTCATACATTCATTTCCAATATGAGTCTTTTTTCTTCATTCAGACTTGTCAACAAATGAATGCCCATGAACATCCATTTGAGTGTAGAGTCAAGAATCATCTTTCAAGGTGGCTCCAAGGGGCTGGCATCTCTCACTCTTGCATGAGCAGCTGAACCTCAATTTGTCATGGCCAGGATGTAATAACCATCAGCCCCACCCACAGTCCAGGGGCTGGGCACTTGCTCCATACTGGATGTGATAAGGAGGAAAATAAAGGGTCAGATTGGGATTTTTCCCACCAAGGCTACTAATGGAGATAGGATCTATATGCAAATAGGGATGGTACATAAGAAACAGTAATAGGTATCATAAGGAAGATGTGATTCTGGTGCTGGGAAAATTGAGAAAAGAGAGAGCTGATTTTTAGGTGATAGTTCATCTTAGTGTGGTGGTCTCTGTCATGTGAACATTCTTTTCAGGTTAATTTTCAAATGAACAGCAGGTGGAATGTCTGTCAGTTGCTTTGATGTTCTTAATTTATCATAGAGGACCAGTTTTGAGTTAGAATTACACGAGGTTCTTGGGGACACATAGATGAAACTGTCAAAATCCCTCACCACATGGAGCTTACATTTTACTAGGCGAGATATATAGTATAGTGTCAGGCCATGGAACAGGCCATGAAACAAAACAAAACCAAAAAAGACCAGAAGGCCCAGAGATAGAAAGTGACAAGAAAAGGGTGTCAGTGGGACCCTTTGAAACAGTGCTAAGAGGGGGCCACTGAGCAGAGACCTGAATGAAATGATATCAAACCACGCAAGGATCTGAAGGAGGAGAATTCCAGGCAGAAGGAGAAGTAAGTGCAAAGCTTTGAGATAGAAACAATCTTGAAGTGTTCAAAGAATAATTAAGAAACCTGTGTCAGTTCAGTTCAGTCGCTCAGTTGTGTCCAACTCTGTGACCCCATGGACTGCAGCACACCAGGCTTCCCTATCCATCACCAACTCCCAGAGCTTACCCGAACTCATGTCCATCGAGTCGGTGATGGCATCCAACCATTTCATCCTCTCGTTCCCTTCTCCTCACCCCTTCAATCTTTCCCAGCATCAGTTCAGTTCAGTCGCTCAGTCATGTCCGACTCTTTGCGACCTCATGAACCACAGCACGCCAGGCCTCCCTGTCCATCACCCAACTCCCAGAGTCCACCCAAACCCATGTCCATTGAGTTGGTGATGCCATTCAACCATCTCTGTCGTCCCATTCTCCTCCTGCCCTCAATGTTTCCCAGCATCAGGGTCTTTTCAAATGAGTCAGCTCTTTGCATCAGGTGGTCAAAGTATTGGAGTTTCAGCTTCAACATCAGCCCTTTCAATGAACACCCAGGACTGATCTCCTTTAGGATGGACTGGTTGGATCTCCTTGCAGTCCAAGGGACTCTCAAGAGTCTTCTCTAACACCACAGTTTAAAAGCATCAATTCTTCGGCACTCAGCCTTCTTTATAGTCCAACTCTCACATCCATACATGACCACTGAAAAAACCATAGCCTTGACTAGATGGACCTTTTTGACAAAGTAATGTTTCTGCTTTTCAATATGCTGTCTAGGTTGGTCATAACTTTCCTTCCAAGGAGTAAGCGTCTTTTAATTTCATGGCTGCAATCAGCATCTGCAGTGATTTTGGAGCCCATAAAAATAAAGTCAGCCACTGTTTCCCCATCTATTTGCCATGAAGTGATGAGACCGGATGCCATGATCTTAGTTTTCTGAATATTGAGTTCTAAGACAACTTTTTCACTCTCCTCTTTCACTTTCATCAAGAGGCTCTTTAGTTCTTCTTCACTTTCTGCCATAAGAGTGGTGTCATCTACATATCTGAGGTTATTGATATTTCTACCTGCAATCTTGATTCCAACTTGTGCTTCCTCCAGCCCAGCATTTCTCATGATGTACTCTGCATAGAAGTTAAATAAGCAGGGTGACAATATACAGCCTTGACATACTCCTTTCCTGATTTGGTACCAGTCTGTTGTTCCATGTCCGGTTCTAACTGTTGCTTCTTGACCTGCATACAGATTTCTCAGGAGGCAGGTCAGGTGGTCTGGTATTCCCATCTCTTGAAGAATTTTCTACAGTTTATTGTGATCCACACAGTCAAAAGCTTTGGTGTAGTCAATAAAGCAGAAGTAGATTTTTTTTTTTGGAACTCTCTCGCTTTTTCAGTGATCCAACAGATGTTGATAATTTGATCTCTGGTTCCTCTGCCTTTTCTGAATCCAGTTTGAATATCTGAAAGTTCACGATTCAAGTACTGTTGAAGCCTGGCTTGGAGAATTTTGAGCATTACTTTGCTAGCATGTGAAATGAGTGCAATTGCGCAGTATTTTGAACATTCTTTGGGATTGGAAATCTGTATGGCTAGAGCTAAATGAGTGAGGCAGAGTTGGGGAATGAGGTTGAAGACACAGAAAGAACTATATTCTGGATAGCCTTTTAAGCTATAGTAAAGAACTAGTGAGTTCCAACCAGAGACTGGCATGATATAATTGTTAGTTCTAAAAGATTTTTCTAATTACTCTTTGTAGAATTAATTATAAGGACCATAGGAGTGGAAGAAGGGAGAGACCAGATGAAGTGTACTAGATGCTCCACAGAAGATAGGAAAAAATATTAGAATATATGGGTGGGTGTGTATGTGTGTCACTGTGTACATTTGTGTGTGTATAAAACTAAGATTTTCTAATATTAACAGATTCGTGATATTACCTGTATATAAATTGTAAATTAATATAAATATATTTTGTGTCTAACAAAAAATATACAATTGGGAAAATCAATTTCAAAAATTTAAGAATCACTGTTTTGAGTGAGAGATGATGGTGGCTGTTGTTGACTTGCAACGTCTTTTCTTTGGAAATGTAATAATCATTTTTTGTGGGCTTTTATTCATTTTCTTATCACTGTGTAGCAGTGGTTCTTCTTGCTATAAAAATGAGCACGCACAGGCAAGCACACATGCGTATTTGCATATCATTTCAGAATGTTCCCATATACCACATTAAGAATCTCAACTGTAGAGTCATTTCACAGCACCGCCTCCCCATCCCAAGGATATAACATTTGTCCTTTTTTCTGAACATTCTACTCCAGTATTTCTTTCCCTTTCTATCCCTGTTTGTGTCATTACTAAAATTACTATATGTGCAGCTTTTTAATTTACCCCTCAAGCCTAGAATTCTGACCTGCAAGTGAGCACAGTTTCTTTTAGTTATATTTTGCTATCCATCCATTTTGACAATGAAGGGGTTCAAAATAATGCTATCTAGGGATTTAGAATAAAGCCAGATTCATTATTTCTGTAACAGCATCAGTACACTATTTCTGTATTTCCTGGAGTTCCTAATATGCCAACATTATTGTATATTGATAAAGGTCCTGGTGATAGGCAAACAAAAATTAGAAGCAATGCTTTTACAAATAAATGATGTGACTTTAACATGAATCCCAGACATCTGGCTAGATATAGTTTTTATCAAGGAAACTCCGTGGCACTCTTTGGTACTTCTTTGGTTATACCTCATGCTGTTGGGCAGAAGTAGATATGGAAATCAGGCATTTTTAAAATATTCCTCAAGTTCTTTATAATTTTTGTACTCTTATAGAGAAGTAGATTTGAGCTATACCCTTGAGAAACTCTATTTAATGGTCCAGCATTTTGGGAATCTTCCAGCCTAATTTGTAATGTCTGTCCAATTCTAATTACACTTGATATCATAAAAAGTTAATATTTTAAAGATTTGCCTCACTGCACACCTTGATAATTTTCTACTTAGAAAGTTTGCCTACATATTTTTTTTCCTTTCCTGCTTGCTTAGGCCGTTGGTTTCAAAGTATAATTAAAACTAATTGCTGAGGCTAAAACTCAGATGCTGGTCCATCATGGTGATGAGATGAAGGATTACTTTTTCTTTTAGAGTTGTTTAACTTTTGGAAGAGAGGACTCAAGAAGCTCCAGCAAAAAGAACAGGTAATTCAACCCCAGAGGTGTATTCTTTGCAGATCTTTTGCCCTCTTTCACCTGTAATGCCTATTAACAAACGTTTGGAGTGATATGATGCAAACATGACATAAAGGAAAATTGACTGTCATTTCATTTTGAGAAAACATGATGCCTTGAATATAAACCATGACATGAAGAGATAAAACAGTTTCTTCTTTGTTGTTTTAACTTTTTTCAATTCATCTTTATTTTTCAGTTGTTTTAAAACAAGATAATGAAAACTTTGTGGTTTCAGTTTACTCCTTTTAGAAATATAAGTTGAAGTAGAGAGAAATACAAATTCATTTTAAAGTCAATTTGTATAGTTCCTATTAACTCTAGTTTTGCTTTTAAATCGCATATTTAACATTTTAGTGTATTCTATGATTTAAACTTTCTTATTAAAGTCTTTGTGTGGGATTTATTGTACTAAACTAAGTGGACATCTCCCCCCACATACACATACAGTTTCCTTTTAAAAAAAGATAATCCCCCATAGTTTAAATTGATTATACTAACTCCGTTGATATTTCCTGTGTCCACTTTATAACCTGAAGTTTGTAATTATTAGGAGAGAATCAGAGTCATTGATTCTGATTCTAAGATTGATACTAAGAATTGAGATAATCTCAGAATCTTATGGGAACTTTCTAGTTTTCATTCTTTCATCTCCTCAGAAGACTTTTTTCATGAAGGACGGGAATTAGTGGCGACCTTCTAATGCAGAGTTAGTCTTTAGTTTTTTGTTTAAAAATGACACTTTGAACATGTAGTGCATAATGCATTAGAAGGTCTGTTGCCAAGCAGCTTGAAACTTATGGGGCATTGTTGAATTTGAAGGAATAGTGGGTTCAGGGAAGGGACCAAAAGAAAACTTGAGAAAAATAGAGTAAGACTGAAAGTGTTTTATGATAATTAGAATAAAAATTGGTTATCAGAACTTCACGGGTCAGCTTCTGTTCACACATTGAGCTTTCACCTTGCAAAGAAAGGGATGTATCAGGTAATTAGGTCAAATCAATGATTATATATCTTTAACTCAAGTGGAAGGGACTGTAATTGTGATGAAATTGTCTGAAGGGGAACGCATGGGGAAATCTTGTCAAAGGTCATGAGTTCAAAGGGGAAATTAAGTTCAAGGTTCGGTTCCTGTTCACACATCCCTACCAATAGTGCATAACAAGAAACCAAACAACTAATATTTCTCTACACAAGTTATTTTGTCATTTTGAAATAAGCAGAAGCATTCTCAATCGTGTCCCTTCAGGGATATAGAATTAAAGCCATTACACCTCCTTAATAGGGCATTTTCTCCTGACATGGACAGAAAGAATATCTCTAATATTATATTTCTTGCTTGTTGGTCTCTTCTGGTTTGTTGCTGATCATACACAGGACATCCAGCTACATGGAATGCAAATAGACAGCCCATCTCCAAGAGATCATACGGCCACATGTTCCCTAATGCAAATTCCTGACTTGTTTGCAAGAAAACAATAAAATATTTTAAAATTGGAGGCAATGAGGAGACAGTTGAGAAAGTTGTTTGGGGCCCTCCTTCTCTCTCTCTTGACTCTTCTCTCTCTTCCTGAATTCAGTTTCCCCTTAAACTTGACAAAGTGGAACCAAAATTCACCCTTGTCTTGGTTATTCTTCTGAAACAAAGAGTCTATTCTCCCTTTTAATGAATGTAGAACTTTCATTAAGGTTGACCGTAAGCTCTTGCATGAGATGAAAAAAGAAAAAGCTCTCAAATCTTTTCTTAACCCTGGTATTATTTTTAAAGGACTAACAATAAGAACATAGTTTCACATAGTGGTAAAGAAACCCTGGCTGAAGAGACATGGCCTTTAAAATCTAGTGCCGTTTAAACATTCTGGATTCCATGTATAATCCCAATACATTAAATTCTTTAAGATTGTTTTAGTGTTTTAATAAAGAGACATGTATGCCAGAAAAAAGCATATAATTGCTTAAGGCAAGTAAAGTTCTTGCAGATACTTTTAAAATATTTTTTCCATCCAATCAGGTATTACATTTGAAGTTTACAAAGTGACACTATTAGTGACTGGAAACCAAGAAGCATAACTGGAATAAAGAAGAACTTGCCAATCTGTTTTCTCTCCTCTGTACTGGAGCTATCTCAACCACACATACACCAGGGCTCCAACAAACTGGGCTAATGACTGAAATGTTAAATGTGATTTATGTAAAAAATACAGAAATATTTCAAATATAAACACAAGTAACCAAACCCCAGATGCTTGTGTCCTCCTTAGATTTTCCTAGTACATGACTGTTACCATAAAACAGGACAAGAAGGTATCTGATGAAAGCCTTACCTATATTTTTGCTAATGAATTTCCTTGTGTTTATCATGTTCCATCCTTGGATGGGCTAATTATCCTGGTGTCTTCTTGAACAGCTTTTTCTTTTTTGTGTCCGAATGTATGTGATTTTGGTCTGTAAACTCTAAGATACTTGCCAAGTTTTAACAGAAAAATAATCTCTGACAGATCATGATTGATAAACTGTTTGGGGATAAATTGTTTTGGAATAAACAGGCCCGTGAATGGAGAACATTCTAGGAGATAGGCGCCTCACTTGACTGAATGGATTTGGGAGGGAGGAATAAAGGGTTGGGACAGTTCACACGTTGGTTTAACTCTAGCAACTAAAATTTCCACCCTAGTAAAATTTAGAAGTTCAAGGAACAACACTGCCGTGATACTAATGACCTTTGAGGGCATACAGAGTTCAGAGTTCATTTTCTAGTTACAACATCCTTTTCTGCTCCACCCCTTACCCTTCCCACTTCCAAAAATAAAAAAGCAATTATTTAAGACATTATGACATTCAGCCTGGCTAATTTTTGTACAAAAATAGAGTGTAAAATATAGCAGTTAAGTATTAATAATAATGGGTACAACTAGGGAGGGGTGCCTAATGTAGAGAGAGGGTGTCTCCTGAGCAGTTCAAAGTTCATTCTTTGTTCACATATAATGAAAAGTCTTCAGTTATCAGGTATTTAAACCCAAATCAGCAGTTCCATATCCGTAACCTGAGCTGAGTGTTCCTCCATCTAATGGCCATGCCGCTGTCGTTTGCAGTGAGTTGGGTGACATTCGATTTGTACTCCGAGACGGGAACAGATGGGCTTTCATTGTGAGGCTCCGCCTGTATGCAAATGTGAACCGAGTTTCACCCGATCCCGGGGCCTGACCTGACCGTGCACATGCATTTACTCAACGTGGCTCAGCCTGGGGGGGCGGCGAAGGGGGAATAAAAAATGGCAATCGGATAGTACCAGCGGCAGGTCAAGTTTACCATCCGTCTTTCAGCGGGACTGAGATGGCAACACAGTTATTTAGTTTCAGTGTTGATGTGCGTTGCAATAAACTCCATCATTTCACCTGTTTATGAACCCAGCCTCGTATGAGATTTCTGTGAAATCAAACAAAGCTGGCAATCAACTCTCTTGTTTCCAGCAGAATGGGGGATTATGGACTTTTTTTAAGCATCTTTATTTTTTTCCCGAGCCTCACATACATAAATCAGTAAATTTTTTCTCCAGCCCTTTTTATTTCTTACATTGAATTTATTAATTTCTTATTTGGAGGGGAAAAATATATTTTACCCAAATGCTTTTTGTTTCAAATTAAGAAATATGATCATTAATGTCAGAATAAACAACCAGCATTTTAGATGTCGATTAACTGTTTTGCATATACACAGCAATGTACAGTACCTAATAAATCTTACAATTAAATGTGCAGCCCTTCATTAGAATGAAAATATGAACAGCTGTAATCATACACATTCTATTGACAGAGAAAAATTTAGTTGCATTTGTAATTTTTCACACTGAGAAAGAATGAGAGATGGATTGAAACACGACTGTTTCTGTAACTGTGGGCTTTTTCTTCACATGTACAGAAGGACAACAAACTAGTGTCTCTGACTTCAGGGTCTAACAGCAGTGATTTGCCTCAGTTTTCTTCTCTCATGAAAGTAAATTTCTCTTGGGAAACCTATAAGCCCTTGGCTAGAAAACCCATAGGACAGACACCCCCAAACTGTAACAAGTAACAAATTGACGCATTTCTTCAGTACATCTGTTCTTTAGGGGGTTCTGTTAACTGATTTCTGAAACTGGCATAAAAGAAAGAGTTGCTAAGAATGTGGGGAAAGTTGATGCATGCAGCAAAAACTGCTTCTGGCAACAAAAGACACTGCTTATGGTAACACATGCATATTGCTCTGAATGGAAAAGGGGTCTTTCAAAGTCGTATTTGTGCAAATGTGGTCAAAGCCAAGGCAGGCTTTCTTCAAAAAAATTGTGCCAAATTGTCTCTGGAAACAGATTCCTCTCTACCTCCCCTAATTCCAGTTCTCACTTGAGGGTGCAAGGCCAACACACCAGAACAGCATTTTCAAGCAGTTCTAAAGAGTTAGGCTTGAAATAATTCCAAATAGAAATAAATGACCAGGACTAGGACTAGCATTTGTCTACTAGGCACCCAGTAGTAGCTGACAGAGATAATAAAGAATAAAGGGTTGCTTGACAATATAGCAGGTATTAAAAAATGTCATACTCATTCCCTTGGCTATTGAAAATTGATTTGCTTATCACACTTGGTCTCTAAATATGTATTTCCATCTATTTGGAATATATGTGGATGGCATACATGTGGACCTATATGTATATATACATATATATTTATGTATATACATACATACAGATACATACATATTTATTTACATCTATCTATACAGATCCTTCCTTATACAAACAAGGATTTATGTGAATGCAGGATTTTATGTCCACATAAACTTTTGCTCATGGTTGGTTGAATTACTGTGGGTCACCTTAAGAATATCATTTATACCCTTAGAAAATTTGTTTGAGAGTTGTCAAGGCAGTGCTTACAAGGGAATTCAAAATGTTTATTTACTTTAGAAGCAGGGGACTCATATGTTCTAAGTTTAACAAGAAGCTTAACAAAGTTATATTCTAGCATGAGTAGAATATTGAAGCTTTTTTAATATAGATAAAAAAGAAAATGAAAATTTGTACAATATGAATATTGTAACCAAGTTATTAGAACCATCACTTATAGTTGTTTGCATTAGTAAAATGATGCAATTGCTAAAGTTTATCTAAAACAAGCTTGAGAGTTAGAAACCAGTAGTTTATTTTTTTATGTCATGTTGAAAGCAATATCATGAAGTGGACAGAAACACTTATTTTTTTTAAGTTCTTGAGGAAGAAAAAACTTAGACATCATAAGTTATCCATGATCAGAGAGCATTCAAGTATCTAGAAAATTATACTCTTCGTGTCTTTACAAAATCCATGAAAGTTCATTTTTCACAAATATTTGTGTCACAAGATAGTTGCAAACAAGGAGGTACTAGGCTCAAATAAATAATAATAATAACAGCAAACATTTATATGGCTTTTATTATGTACCAAGGACTCTCTTTAAATGCTTTCCATATATTAGCTCATTTAATCCTGACAAAAATTCCATGAGAAATAGGTCCTATTTTTATCTCCATTTTATAGATTTTATAGATGAGGAAAATGAAACTTGTTCAAATAGCTTTTCCTCAGAAAAGAAAATGGAAAATTTGAGAAATTAGGACTCAGATTTTTAAAAAAACCTTCCATGTAATAGAACAAATTATTTCTCTCTCTGCTTATTTCGTCTGTAGAAAATTATGATGTATTCTGTAAAAATCATATTTATGAAATATGGATCTTGCTTCCTAAGCAGCAAGAAGTAAATATGTACTATTTCTATACCTTTTAAAGCTCTGCAGTATTAGAGATCACTGTTCTTCATCTGTGACATGGTGTGGGACATCTAAGAAAGTGCTTCAAAGTCCCCATGAAAACTTCCTTGTGGGACAGTTATTGGAACGAGAAGATCTAAATGCCTTTCCTACTCCAAATGCAGGTCCAGTTTGAGTGAGAATAAGTTATATGCTATTCTTAAAAGTGGCACCGTCTAGTCTGTGAGTCTATTCTTTGGCAACAAAATTAGATTCCTTGAGGGTGTTTTATTATTTTTCTTATTTCTCCCTAAAGGTTAGTCAGTTGTACCCTTGAAAGGATGGGTGAAGAGAAATTAGGCAGGACACAATGGTCTTGTCTTCTCTTTCGGAATTGTATCTAAAGATACAATTTTGCGTTTTATCATCTTGTTCCAGAGTCTGTGTTGTGACCCATTCAATTCATGATAAAAAATAATGGTATTTATATGTCATAATTAGCCTTTGAATCCTAGTCGGCCTGCAGCACTCAGCAAAGATGTACACCCTTTTGGCTTGTGAGAAGGGGAACGGGGAGCCACCTTGTGGCTGGAAGACGACCCAGCAGCCGCCAGGATCCTTGCTCTGTTCCGAGTAGAAAGGAAAGAAGATGAGAGTAGAAGCCAGAGATAAATCAGAAATATCAATCACGAAATATTTGTGGAAAGTGGTAGGGATATAAATAGAATCTATAACTATAATAATACTGAAGCAGTAGTTGTAAATATACATTATCCTCTTTAATATGACATCGAGTAGATTGAGAACTGAGAAATTATTAAGACCTCCACAAAAAAAATTGGAAGAAAGAATGAAAACATTTAAGTTAAAATTATGTTCATTTTGTAATTCAATAAAGAAATCCCAGAGACATATTTTTAAATTTAATGTTGTTTTCTAAAGCATAGAAAAAGCCCCACAGACATCTGTTTGCATACATTGTGTGTCAGGCAACATCAGATTTGAATGGAATTTATCTAAATTTTATATGCATGGCTTGATGTAAATTGAAATAAATTGTACAGCATACTCTGCGTGGACATATTGGTTTTTCCATCGCTGCTTGAACTTTTAACCCCAGGGCCTGAGCCGGTCACACGTTGACCTGTCTGAACTCTGCTGGTAGATCCAAGTGTGGAAGGCTGACCTTGCCTCCATGGCAACCACAAAGTAGGGTCCATGACTCTTCTCTCCCTTTCTCTCTCTTTTCTCCACACTCCAAACAAAACAAAACAAAACAAATTAGTATATTCTCGCATAGCCAGTCAGTGTAATCTTGGAGTAGTTTTACCAAAGTGCATTTTGCCCCTAACCTAAGCTCTAAGCAAAGCTTTTTCAGCTTGCTTGTCAGATGTTAATGAAAGTTTGAAATGAAAGCCTTTATAATAGTTAATGGAAAAGACCCCTTCCTGGGACACATTCAGTTTGCTTGTCTACTATTGTAATAAAATATACTTCACATACTCATATATTAAGTAATGTTGCTATAGGTATGTTATACATACAGATGAAAATTATTCTTGTATGGAATCTCAATATTAAAAAAACACTTAGATTAGTTTTTACCAATGCCCACTGTATCTACATCAGATATAACATTTTCCAGTGTCGTAGAGCTAATATATCTGAAAGAAGTAAACATTAAGGATCTAGAGTTAATTTCTCTATTGTGAGTTGTAGTCTCCACTTTAATTAGGTACTTTTATACTTCTAATTTGTTTTAGTTTTGCTGATTTATCTTTAAATCTATGTGCTAACAAATTATCATTTTCACAATCTTGGTGGTAGTTTAAAGGTGTTATTTATTCATTACTAAAGCTAAAATTCTGTTCATAGGATATACTTATGGATATTCATGTATTCATACAAGAAGCACTGGTTGAATACTTACTATGTAAATAACTTCAACTAAGTATTGTGGAGTAATATTTTTTTTAAATGTGGCATGGTCTTAAACAATTCCAGTTTTGCAAGATAGGATGTATTACTTAGAGAAAAACTAGAGAACAATTAGACAGCAATGACAAATGTATAATTGTTTAAAATTGTATACCACTGACAAGGAAGCATGGCATTAATGGAGTGACCATTTGGGAGTGGATTTAATGAAGAAAGGCCTCTTATGAACAAAGCCTTGGAAAAGGTGGTTATCCAGGGCTATAAACAAACATTCTACTAAGTTTCAGAGGTTTCACAGAAAAAGGAAAACCTGGAGTGGTGCTAGTTATATACAAGAATTGATAAGGAGGAAAAGTGACAAGAGAAAATGAACTGTGTTATACCGGAAATGCTCATGGACTAATTTGCTATCCTTCAAATTCTGAGGTCCAGATCAGTGATTTACTTCTGAAGTTTTTGCAGCAAATATTTTAAAAAGAACAGACTTACTAATTTTAAGCTGTAAGGGACTTCTATTGTCCTTTTTAAAAAGCATAAAGAAAAATCTTAATTTCTAGAGGTCTGAGGTAGAAAACTAAAGCTCAAATGTTCCACAAGTTACCTTTAGGTCACTTTAGGTAACAGGATTGATAGGTAACTGGTCTGATGAAACTGAAGTTCCCATTTAAAGTGGCTTTGAGGTAGTTTTAAAAAAAAAATCACAGAAAATGTTTTTCTTGGTCTGGCAATATAGAAAAATTTAAAAGACAACATCATGTAGGCAAGGGGAATCAGAAAATACTTCCAGTCTGCCTCTAGCAAATTCTGTGACCTTGGGGTCACTTTATCTCTGTGGGCCAGGATTTCTTTATATGTAATAATAAAGATATCTAATATTTACTGAATTTTTACTGTATACCAGTCATTAATGTCTAAGCACTTTCACTTAATTCTCACAACAATTCTATTAGGTAAATACCATTGTTGGCCCCAGTTTACAGCTCAGAAAACTGAGGCACACTCTCTTTTCCAGTATCACACCTGAGTAGTCTAGCTTTAGACCTTATGTGCTTCATCCACCGTACCAGGCATCTATAAAGGGCCAGGTAGTTAGTGTCTTAGGATTTTCAGACCATACAGTCTCTAGAGTGACGGCTGTGCCAGTAGTAGTGCAAAAGCACCTATAATAATATGCAAATAAACAGTGTGGCTATATATGAAAACCTTTTTTAGATACTAAAATTTGAATTCCTTATAACTTTCATATGTCACGAAATATTATTTTGATCTTCCCCCTACCATTTAGAAATGCTTTTTAAAAAAATTCTAAGCTATCAGGCCCTACAAAAACAGGGTAGGTGGGATTTGGCTCTTGGATCCTACCTAGTGTGGCAACCTCTGTACTACACTGTGCTGCCTCTCCATGTATAGAAAAGGAACTGAGCTAGATGATCTCTTAAATTACATTAAATTCCATAACTTTCTAACTTCAAAAGTAGGATGATCATTTTGGATTCACCACTATGTAATTAAAGAATTGAAAGCTACCTTGGAAAATAAGCTTATCTCTCCCTTTTCTTTGAAAAAGACTGTATCTCAGAAGGGTAAAGAATTATCTTTGTCTAATTGCTATTTTGAGAAACAGATTTCATTATCTTCTTTAACAAGTCATTTTATGTTCATTGCTGTTCCTATCAGGACTGTAGTCCTAATGTCCAGCCTGAGTCCCTTATGATTCTGTGGAAGCCCACTTGCTCTACTTTTTAGAAATGACAGTGAACTTGTCTCTGTCTTCTACACCACTTCCTACAACTTCTGTATCATTTTCTGCAGCTGAAGGTAAGAACCTCCCATCCTTTCCCCAGGCATTTTTTTCTTTACTTATGCAGATTGTTTTCTATTCTCCTAGCTATAATTGTAGTGTTCAAAAGAATCCTTTCCAAAGTATCTTTCTCTCTCTTATTTGAGAGTACTAGAAACTGAACAGGGTAGAGACCTCTTTTCCTTATCTATATTTAAGAGTTTGTTTTTCCAAAAGACACATATATCAAAATTTTTACAAATGTCATTATTATCTAAAATAAGTACTTTGTAGGGATCCATAGGGCTTTCCAGGTAGTGCTAAGAATCCACCTGCCAATTCAGGAGATACAGGTAGACACAGGTTCATACCCTGGGTTGGGAAGATCTCCTAAAGTAGGAAATGGCACCCCACTCCAGTATTCTTGCCTGGAAAATTCCATTGGCAGAGGAGCTTGGCGAGCTCCAGTGCATGGAGATACAAAGAATCGAACATGACTGAGTGAATGAGCACACACAGGGATCCATATGCTTAACTCATAACTTCTTTAATTGTATGATACTTTGGTATTATGATAGATAAAGCAAATAATCTCTTCCTTTAAAATCAAGTATTGTACCTGATTGTGAATTTTGGTTTTTTTTTTTTTTGGTTGGGGGAAAATTTTTATTTTACAATATTATATTGGTTGGTTTTGTCATACATTGACATGAATCCGCCCCGGGTGTACCTGAGTTCCCCCTCCCAAACCCACCTCCCTCCTCCCCTTATCCTCCCTCTGGGTCATCCCCACATACCAGCCCCGAGAATCCTGTAACATGCATCGACCCTGAGCTAGCGATTCGTTTCACATATGATAATATACATGTTTCAATGCCATTCTCCTGATTGTGAATTTAAAACTCTTTTATTTTTTTCTTTTAGCTTTAAAGCTCAGAACCATTCCAGAGTTTACTTCTGTTTCCTTAGTGTTGGTTAAGTAATGTGATAAAAGCAAAATATAAAATCTCATGTATAATGATGTTTCTGCATCCTCAGTTACAACCTTAGCATTCAGACTCCTGAATAGTCTACTGAGCTGTATGCCATACGGCTCCCCAAATATTGACAATTTATTTTATATATAGCAAGAAAATATCTCCTTATTGTCTAATAGCTCTGTACATGTCCTAGGTATGACAAATTCAGAGAATTGTATTTCATTCTTAGAAATGGTCATTGGAGTTAAATTTTTGAAGGTTTTCCCCAAGTCTATGTCTTTTTTATTGTGTACTTTATTTTTATATTTTAGAATTTTGGCTGCACCATGTCTTTGGTGTGGCACATAGGCTTTCTCTAGTTGTGGCTCGCAGGCTCCTCTTGTTGTGGAGCACAGGCTCTAGAGTGCATGGGTTCATTAGTTGCAACACATGGGCTTTCTAGTTGTGGCGCATGGCCTTCTTTATTGTGGTGCTCAGGCTTAGTTATTCCATGGCATGTGGGATCTTAGTTCCCCAACCAGGGATTGAACCCATGTCCCCTGCATTGGAAAAGGGATTGTTAACCCCTGGACCACCAGGGAAATCCCAAGCCTCTGTCTTTTATAGACGTTTTGTCACAAAGATTTTATCACATATAGAGATTTCCTAAATAAGATAGTTCTGCTGCTGCTGCTGCTAAGTCACTTCAGTCGTGTCCGACTCTGTGTGACCCCATAGACGGAAGCCCACCAGGCTTCCCCATCCCTGGGATTCTCCAGGCAAGAACACTGGAGTGGGTTGCCATTTCCTTACAAAATTGGAGGCACATGAACGAAAGTAGTCTGCCTCATTTGTTTGAGTGTTCAGTAAGGTCTTGGTATACTCACTCAACAACTTTTGTCATAGAGCTGTAGTGAAACCAGATGAATAAAGTGCTCTTTGAGAGTAAAATTCTCATCTATTTATATTTCTAACACTCCAGAGTATTATTTGACAGATTACCCAGGCATTAATGTAAAGACTGTTTACAGATTATTTGAAAGGGTTGAGATAAAATATAATGTTATCTAGGAATATATCTAGGGCAAGAGAGCCTTAAAAAGAGAAAACAGTTTTGTAATAAGGAGATCCCCTTCTCTACAGTGTCACAGGACAGTGGTACTGGACGTCCCCCTATCTGGTAACTTTTTGGTGTAACCAAAAGATGTATTCACAGGTGCTAGTTGGAGTGAGTCTCTCATATTTCCTTGCCCCTACTACTGTTGTATAAAAATGTTTACTGCCTTTAAGGAACTTTATTTTGAGAAGAATCTGTTCAGTGAGTAGACTTGTCAATGTTTTTCTTTTAGTTTGCTCTCATTAATTTATTCTATTAACATTTAAATGCTCCTTAAAACCTTAAATTTTAGATTTTAAATTTGGGCATTTCCATATTTTAAGATAAACGTTGACTCTTACCTTAAAATACAGAATTGTCCCTAATACAGTTCACCTTTTAAGAAAAGTATCAAATCACTGCCATCATTGTCCTGGAATTCTGTGTTTACAAATCTCTATCCTGCACTGGATTCTGGCTCCCTGGAGGTCTAGCACAGTGCCTGTTGTAGGATGAGGCTCCCAGAATGTTTGTTTACCTGAACTGTTGAACCAAACAGTGACAAAGAGAATGGATTTCAACTGAGGCATTAGAACGTTGTGCAGGACCCATAGATTCTTTACATTCTTGGTGGGTAGGCCTATTCTAAAGGAATGCTTCAAGTAAACAACTGTAACAAGCCGATTCTGCTGGCTTTCTTAGGCATTTCATGTTGCATGCAATTAGCTGGGCAGCAACGTAGGACAGAGAAGTGGCCGGTAACCTCAGTATATACATGTGTCCAAGAATCTGTGTGACTCTTGAGCTGTTTATCACTGTTCCTAAAGGTTTCTCAGTGTATGGAGGAGTTTGTGAGAGATGGGAGAACTTCCTGTTAGTGAAATTCCATATGAGACACTCAAGGGAAATATAGAAGTAAAAAGTGTTCCCACGTCCCATTGATTAACCTTACATGTTTGGATTCGAATATTTGTTTTTGTACCCTCTGCACAAAAGAAGTCTATTTACTGAAGGTGTCAATCAATATATTAGTAGTGACTGACTTATTTCTGATTATATTTTAGTATGTATTGTGTCTCAGCCATTGTAGAGCTTTCTGGGAAAATAGGGCTTATTGCATAATACCTTACAAGATCTTACAACATGGTTTATGTGTGGATCAACAGAAAGCCACTTGATAAGTCTGGCAAGTCTCTGTGTTTCAAATTCTTCATTTTTGAGTTCTTGATCACTACCATCAATCATCATGATATACATTTCATGTATATTTTTGTTTTGTATATTTTGGCAACAAAATCAAGATAACACAACTTTTATTATACTTTCTGACATACGAGAATTTTGAAATAATTTTGTTGTTGACAATTGAGAATGAGATGTTTTGTAATTCTCTAAACCATTAGAGAAAGCTGCATGCCCTGATACTAGCTGTAGCATCTGAAACCATTCCTAGTTTCCTGACATGGTCAGAGAATATCAGGAATCGTGGGGACAATGAGACGGGTTGAAGAAATCCAGATTCAATTTAAATACTCATGGAGTTTCTACCATATACAAGGCATAATGCTACATGTTGAGGGGATATAAAGGTGAGTAACTGACAATCTCCCTCCATGTTTGTGTATTTTTAGATATGGGTGGTACATTTTTAGGGAGGGACAAGGATGGTGGAAACAAAAATAAGTTATTTGCTAATTCTTTGAGGAGCAGTTTCAGTAGATTACTAAAAGTAGAAGGCTGATTTTAGGGATTCAGGAGCGAATGAGAACTGAGAAACTAGAGACTGTGGGTATATGGCACTTTTAAAAAGTTGGTTGCTGAAAATAAGGGAAGGGATAAGTAGTAGTGAGGAAGAGGTGAAGAGGAACTTTTCTTGGTTCTTTTGCTTTTGTTTTAGGAGAGGGTAGATCTGAGCTAATTTTCCTGAAAAGAAGAAAGAACAGTTGAAAAAGAAAGGATAATAAATAGAATCAAGTTCTGGGAAAGGTGGAGGTAGGTTGTATAATACTATTCAAGAATCAGTCTTAAACTAAAAGGTAAGGCACTTACTTTTCAGAGAAAGGAGTGAAAAGATAGAGGCAGGTAATGATACAGAGATATTTTTACTTGGAAATTGGGGAGGGCAAGGCCATCTGCTGAGAGTAAAGAGCATGGAGTAGGGATTGGCCCTGGGCTTATGGAAACGGAGAGTGGAAGTTTAGGGCAGCCACTAAAGCATGACAGAGTCAAGAAAAGAATTAATTAATATACAATAAGAACCATCTCAATCTATTCAACAAACATTAAACATTAAATGGAGAATTCATGGAAGAATGAAATGGTAAAGAGCTCCTGGTCCACTTCCAGCCATCATAGCTCTTTCCGGTATAATGTGAGGCACAGCTTCCAGTCTCCAGAAAATCACGTATGTTCTCATACTGAGCTGTCCTGAATCTTTGCTTACCATCATCCCTGTTGACACCAGACCCAGTCCTGAAGAGGTATCACATTCATAGAAGCACAATAAGAGTAAACATTTCAGTCCTCACATATACATGCAATATATTTTACAAGGTCACTGACCCCTCTCAGAATCTCCACAGCTCCCTGAAGCCTCTTGCTCTCTTGCCCTTGAACTCTTTCAGACCTACTCTCCAGCCGTGTTCCTCTTGATTCTCAGCAGTGCAGAATGGAAAGTGCTTTTTGGCTATCTGTACTCTACTATCTATCCAAGTGGCCTTTGCCCTTTCAAACTCTTGTCTCATTCTTACTCTTCCCAACACTGCTTCACAAAAGGCCAAGACACTTGTCTGAGAATGGCAGAGCCCTCCATGGTTGAGAGCAGGCCTAGGAGGGAACCAAACCAGTGAAGCCAGAACCTCTTGAGTATACAAGGGGATAATGGGCTAAGAACACTCATCATTAAGAACTGTTGTCTAGTTACACTGCAGCTTCATAATCTCAGCTTATTTTGAAGAGGATTTGAAAGCATGATCTGATATATAAGTTATCTCTACTTTTCATTTTACCTCCTATATTTGAATTCCATGCCCTACACTCCAACCTCATTATTCATCATTCCCCAAAACCAGCCTGTGTCTTCCACCTAGAATGCCTTTCTCATCTTCTCCAGCCACCCACAATGCACTGATCCTACAAGGCTCTGCCCATCTCTGCATGGCTTCCTAATTGCTCCAAGGTAACCTCATCCTCTCCCTGTCTTATGTTTTGCTTGATCAATGCCTTTATTGTAGTTGTTACCACCGTTTGCCTTGCACTATATTACTACCATGTGCTGGCTTTTCCAAAGGTTGTGAGCTCCCACAGGGCAGGAGTGGTGTATTAATTATTCCTGTATCTTTCACATTATTCCTGTATCTTTCACAGGTTAATTACTCCTGTTGCTTTCACAGATTTCAGCACGTGGTAGATATTCAATAAGAATTTGTCAAATTGAACCCTAAAAAATATGACTATACATATATGTATTTGTCATATCCTAAAGAACCTCCAAAGAACCTTGAGATAATAGTAGTCTCTTGTTTCTACAGTGTTTCTTAACATGCCACAGAGTGACTGCCACCTTCTCTCTCTCTCTTCCATGATATCTGTAGGTTTTTCTCTTTAGACACCAGAAATACTGAGGGTGGAAAACACTATCCCAGATAGATTCAAGATAAATGTTCCCTTCCTTCAATAGTATGGCCTATGAGTACAGAGGCAAATGCAATACACTGTTACTACAAAGACAAATGAGAGTCAAGAACTTTAGAAAAGGGAAAAGAGGCAGTCGACATGTTCCTTCCATGTTACAGCTCAGGGAAAAGAAGATGGCAGAAAAATCAAATCCACAGAAGAGTATATATCCTGCTGACTACTGAAATACATTTTTACTGAGATGTCAACTATCTGTGATAGCCCACATGAGGTGAAAATATTCATATTTATATGGTGCTCTTCATACAGAGAATCCCAAGATACTTTATAAATATGAATGCTCTTTATGCAATGTCCCTAATGTTCTCCATATAAGAAATCCAGTTCCTAATAGCCCAAATCTCCACCCACAACAACACTGAATATTTAAACCTTTTTATCAGCACACAATATTTTGTCTTTGAAAAATCCTTTATATCAAAAAGTCTGCAATTTACACTACTTGTCTTCTAACATATGCAGCATCTCTCTTACCTACCTCCCTTCCCCCACTAACAAGGAAAGTGAATTCAATTAGATTTAAGACAAAGAGTAATTGCATTGGAAAATAGAAAAAATATCTCATCCCAGAGTGATTAAGCTCTTTACCTCATAGAGGGAGTTTAACTCTTTCAGGAAAACAGGATCCCATATAATAAATGAATACAGAGATTTGCTAAATCAAAGTATAATGTCTTGAATCTAATTCCCCAGTCATCGGTGAGCTCTTTGCTCCAGGAGAATAGTGTACTCATTGTGACGTTTGTAAGAAATATTAAATAAAAACTAAGTCAATTAAGAGTTTTAAATTTTTATCTTTTAACTATTCTCATTTTTACAGTGGGTATCTAAAAATCTGAAACATATTCAGAACTCTTGGATTCTTGAAAGTGAGTTTAATCATCTACTTTCCTAGACTTATTTTGTGCTTTTGATATCTTGAGTTTGATGAACTCTTCCACATACTCAATGGGAAATGATCCAAGGAAGGCCAGAGTCACTTGTACTACAAAAACTGCTCTGCCAGCAGCTGCTGACTAATTGCTTGTTGGTGCTCATTCTGGAACTTCTGCAGAAAGACGATAAAGTACCCTAATGTGATGGAGTCTTTAATAGAGGAAGTCCCAGAACTGTAGATGACCAGCAACTAGGGATGATATATAGCACTTTCATTTGCAATGCTTGCTATTTGAGGTGGGGAGGATTGTGTTAATTCCGGGGGAAACTTAAAAGGTAAATACTGAAGCAGCTGAGAGAATCTGTAATAAAGAGAGGTCAAATGTACAGGTATAGGTTGTAGTCAGCCTGTTGCTCAGTGTTGGAGTACAGCAAACAGAAGAGATCTTTCGGGTGCCTTGAACTAAGAAATCTCCCTTCTTAGGCTCTCTCCTACCTATATTATTCAGGCATTTCATACCTATCAGTGTGGTTTCACTTAAGTTGTTGTTCAGTTGCTAAGTCATGTCCGACTCTTTGCGACTCCATGAAACACTGCACACCAGGCTTCCCTGTCCTTTCTGACTCTGGCCCTGTTTTTAATACCTCAATTAAACTGTCTTTTGTAATCATAATGTTCTGGAGCTCCAAGCTGATATATTCTTTCTGTTCTCTTTACCAGTCAATAACATAGGTACGACACATTGTTGCGTTACATGGAGAAAAATTCTACCAACACAAGGCATTGGCTCCATTTGGACTGGAGTTTCTCACAGCACCATAGATTTTTCTCTTTTTAGTAGTGCCTGAACTGAACCATCTGTTTTGGCATGATGATGAGACCCTACTTTCAGTTGGTTGATGATCTAACAGGGTGGTAGATCTGACTTTAAGAGGTAAAGCAAGGGAACAAAAGCTGAATGCTTGTCTTAGAAGTTTTGCTGTACCTGTCTCACCATGGGATCTTGTTTTGTCCCATTCCTAACTAGGGATTTAAAAGCTATAATTATTTATGAGGTCATTTATATTGTTGTTTGAGACCTTCTGGTCAAAGGCACTATATAAACTAATCCCAATGTTAATATATCTATATTTTCCCCATATCTTACAAACTCTGTTATACATAGGACAGATTCATTTATTTATGATATGTCCTTAGTTTGTTACTCTTAGCCAAATTTGTGTCATGATAAATACTTTAAAATAATTATACACATTAACCAGGGATTAGAGAGACTGATTTATAGACTTGGAGTGGGAAGAATAAAATAAAACCACCATCTATTTGGGTCATGCAATCAAATAAGTTTAGAAGTTCTAAGTGAAATGTTTTTAGTCAAGTCAACAACAAGGTGGGTCACATCAAAAGGAGCATCTGCAATGAAGTAACACAAGGAATTTTTTTTTAATCTGTAAATGAATGAGTTAGGAAAATTAATGGCTCTTCTAACTCCTTAGACAGAGAGTAGTCCTTTCAAGTTTGATGAAGGTCATTTTCAGGACAGTCTAAGAGAGAGGTTACAGTTCAATTTCCACTAGCAGTACTTGAGAAAGGCAAAAATGACCAGATTTTCTGAAGCATCTGAGTTTCTTTTCCCCCAAAAATTAAAGCTGATAAAATTGCAAATGATTACCTATATTATTAATATTTTATATTTTCTCCCCTCCCCCCAAATTAGGAATTTATCACTTTTTTCAAAAGACTGGAATGGAGAAAATACCCACTAAGCAAGATACAGTGAATGTGTGCTAGTGTGGACTCCCAGCTGCTCATGTAAATCTTTCTTCACAGCAGGATTTGAACAAAAACTCACCACTTAATTGAATAGTTCAAATGCCACTGAGTAGGAAATTTTAGTGAGGCCAGGATATGTGTAAACTTAAAATAGATATGTATATTCTGGCAACATACACAGTATTTTGAAACAGCAAAAAATGTTAAAGGAATTTTTTGTGCTCTTAGGCCAATTGTGGCTATTGTTTTAGGACTTTGAAAGTATTCCTTTTATACTGTTACTATTTTTTTTAAACAACAACAACCTTGCTTCATTTTCCTTTTTATTTTTGAGCTGTTTGCAACCCCCTTTTGAATAGTGAGAAACAATGCAATTAATTTTCTCCAGCGCAATCATGCATAGATTTAATAAGCATCCGAAGGTAGGATCCATCTGTAAAGTATGTGTTGCATGCTAAATTACTTCTCTTCTGTGGTTTTTTTTCTTTCCAAACCTTAATTAATTGAAGAAAAAAAATGTTTATTAAAGTGGGAACAGGCTGGGCTCTGGCTCTCCGCCTCTGGTTCAAAAGTTCATACAATTCCCTGAAGGCTCATCTGAATGTGTGTGTCTCCCTCTCACAATCTTTCTTTCTCCGTCTCTATAGTAGGGATGAATGCCTAGAAAAGGTGTATTATTTTGTTCCCAGGATCAATTTGAATAATCTTAACTTAGGTAAACTAACTTTTTGTGAGTATCGATTTGCATATATTACATATGTTTATATAAACAGTATATACACATAGACACATCAATGTGTTATTTACCCATTTTTCTGTTGCTTAGAATTAAAAATTTATATACGTTCAGTGTCATCTTTAAATGGGATATAGAGAGCAGGAAGTGTAATTCTACAGGTGGATCTCACACAGGAAATTAAAGGAATTATGTATGAGCACAAGCTAAGTCTTTGTGGATAAATTTAGACCCAGAAGAAAAAATATTAAATCTATCCCAAGTAGAAAAATATTTACCCATAAACAGAGTAATGGAGAAAATATATAATAGGAAGTGACTCACTCCTATGAACTACTTTGGAAATAAGATACTTCCTGACCTGCAGTAGGCTTTATATGACCTAGGTGAAAAGCAATAAACTTTTTGTAAAATAAAAATATTATCTTAAAGATAGACTCAGAATTTTTTCAGTTATCTCAATTGTTACCTAGGATGTCTATTTTTTCAAAATATTGTTTTTTTCTTATGTACTATAATTTTTAGATCCTTGGGTTTTTTAAAAAATAAACATAAGTTGTAGTTTTCATCCAAATTAATTGTTTCTTTTTACTTTAAAGTAAGATTAGTTTTCTCCTTTAACACAAGTAAGGTTTGCACAATCACCTCCGTACCTCGGAGCTGATGGAGTCAGAAAGCAGTGCTGAACTTGACTGTGATCTTGCCTGGCTAAAGTCTACTTCCTTTAGCCCAGTTGCTTCTTTAAAAGCATAGTGTTCACATAGGAGCCTAGCAGAGGGGTTTCTACAGGTTGTTTCAGTTTCTCTTTGGACTCTGTACAGGGTAACTAAAGCCTCTGGGCTATTAGTCATTTAAACTTTAAAAATAGATGTTTAAATAGGGCAAAAAAATAAGCAGCATGGAGAATGATTTTAGTTTGGGATAGATGCAGCTTTAGTCATATTGGCCCTTTTACCTCGTACATGACTACCATCCTATACTCTTGCCATGTGAGCATCCGATGAACCATGGGGACATTCCTGGAAGGAATTTTGAGGAATTAACATGAGGAATCGCCTTTCAAATGTTGTTACATGTACATATTTGGGCCATATCTACACACTTGTGAATCAAATTACTTGGAGGTGTTGCCAAAATATGATCACCAAATAACAATTAAAACTGATGTCTTGGAAACTTGAAGACTCTCATCCACTATGTATGTTCCTATTTATGTGAATACCACATCATAATCTCCCCACACCCAGCCTTCTGTGACTCTTGGAAGAATCTCTCTACTGCTTTCCAAACAGATTTTAGTTTAGACTTCTGTGAAATCCCTGAACTGAATAGCTGTGGGTTTCACAAAGTACATGCATGTAAACAACATACCTTTGAAAGGAGGTTGTGTGAGCCCTTTCTCCTACATGCTTATGTCTCTGTTGTCGTAGACTGGCGTCCTTTGTGAGCTATTCAGTGACATTTCAGAACCATTTCGCTCTGCAGAAAACCCGCAGTTGTGTTTCTTTAGCTGACACTGTGGCACTTGCTCTCGAAATTGCTAGTTAGAAAAAAAAATTGTTGAGGCCGGTGGCTGTAATCAGCGTTGTTGCTGTCTGTTTCCTCAGACTAATAGCAGAGCGATCCGAGTCTGAGAGTTCAAACAGAGGTTATCTTTCCCAGGTAGCATCTCGTCCAACGAGAATTTGATTTTTTTCTATAGGACTTTACTCCATTAGATTAATGAAATTTCAATGAGAGCCTGGCGCCCCCTGAAGCTTTGTTAAGAAAACAAATGGTGATTCTGTAGGTGTGACAGCTTGCTTGGAGAGTTACGAGAAGGTGAATACATCCCCACAATCCAGGCAGCCTGGAACACATTGATCTCTATTTAAAGCACCAATCGGATTTTTGTTAATTATAAATGATTGATCTGCAGTTTTTTCCCCTCTCTCTTCTTATATGTGTGGCTCCCCCTCCTTTCCCCACTTCTAACTTCTTTGCATGCTGAGTACAGAGCTTTTTGTTTAAAGGGACGATCATAGAGAGCAAATTATAGGAACACCCAGCAGCGATGCTGTTCTGAATGTCATTGTCAGAGCATTCACTGTTCACCGATTAAGGTGAACTCTGAAGTAGATTTCAAACTGACTCCATGTTCCTTCTTTACTTGACTCATTCCTAAAATGAAGAATTATTTTAACAAAATAAAGCATTAGAATAGTATCATAGACATCACCATTATTATGTCTTAAAATCTGACTTGTGAGCCTGTGAACCAAGTCCCCAATATTAACTCTGAACCACGGTGTGTGCCTCGTGCGCACCAGGATATGAATTGTGACCAACCAACCCTGTGTGAGACAACAGGGTGAGTGAAGGGAATATCTCTGACCTTACATCTCAATTTATAGGCATTTAGGTGACTAATCCACCTTTTATCATCTTTGTGTAGTGGTTTTTTAATAATGTTTAGAAGCAATAGTGTACTCAAAAACTGACACGTATATTACTCCTGATAATTGCTCACCACACTTAGTTCTGAAGAGCACAGAGAAATGTCCCCAAGCTTCTTTGTGGACCTCTATATAGTGAAAATATCTGAGCATTAAATATATTTGTGTATTGAATACAAAAGCACATAGTTACTTATTTGTTATTTATGACATGTACAATATATAATTTGCACATATCTCAGGAAACATATTTGTAAAAATTACAGTTTAAGGACAGGTACTAGTGGATTACATTGAAAGCCACGTTAGTTTCCTAGTTTTAACTAAAATATAGATTTTTATTAATGTTTTTCTTAAGTTTGAGCCCTTAATTAAGTTTTAGGACATATCTTTTCAAGTTATAATCATGATTTTTACCTCAGTGTTCTTTTTTGTTAATTGTCTAAATAATTCATGAAATGTATGAGAGACTTCTCTAGACTCAGAATCTTAAAATAGTTTATAGTTTTCAGTGACACTTTGCAAGTCCTTTAGATTTGAAGTACTGCCTAAATTCTTTGAATGGCTTGAAACTTGTTCACCTTCCTAATGAGTTGCTCTATCACTAATTGTATGTGATAAACTCTCAGTAGCATAAGAGCAATTTCTGTCTTTAAAACAACAGTATAAAATGGGCAAGAGTCTCATGTATAACATAACCTCCTCCAACTCCAAATTCTGTGATTTTTAACAGAAGCTCACTATTGCTTTCTAAATAGATTCAAGTCTGTAATATGCACCTAAATATGAAAAGTGTTCTGACAGAACTTCCCCATGAGGTAATTGTTTAATGATCCTGTAAGTACTCTCAGGAAAACTAGATCTAAAGTAATTTTTACAGTGTTTTTTCCCCGGTATTTTTTAAATATTTATTTTTTATTTATTACTGTTTATTGTTTTATTGTAATTTTTTAAAATTAGCAAAAGTCATTAGGGCACATTTATAAATAATTATAACCATAACTTTTTAAATCAGATTTGAATTAGCCAGAAAAAGCAGTGTAACATTTTTACAAATATTAGCACATCAGAAAAGTTGTTGATGTCAGTGTCTAAATAAGTAACCAGCAACAACATTAAGAAATGATTGATCATGGTAAATGCACAAAGTTATTTTTATAACATGTTTCCAAAGGGCTGATTTTAGAAATGTTTTAATTTTACTCCTGTTGGTTTTGTTTTTGAATAGTCTAACTAATGATTTTCATTAGTATATTTGTAATTTATGTGATTTGAGTAGTTCTACCAAGGTTAAATAATTTAAGGAAATAAACCCTTATCTGATATAAGATAGCTAATGAAGTATATTAGATACTTGCCCTATTGCTGTATGAATTGGGTCTCCAAAGCTAACAACAGCTTTCTGCGGGAACACAAATCTCTGTATAAATATCCAAATGTAGCAAGATGTTGCAAATTTTTAAAGATATGCCATAAAAATAGATTAACACTAGCATGCAGTCCTGTTCAACTGAATTACAAAGGGATATCATGGGATTGCCAGTGACATTCACATAAATAAAAAATCAATTCTTAATGATGAGGCAGACTTGTTTTAGCGTATTACCCAGGTTAAATGGGAGCATACAAAGACATCAACTCCTATAAGACTAGTGGAATCATTGTATATTAATATGATTTAGGGAGCTACACACCTCGATGGAATAATTGTTATTATATCTATTGAGCCAGATGGCACTTGATGTAAACAGCCATTGAGCACCTCAAACACAAGTATGGCAGGTGATCTTTAAGGTGTTCTTGCATCCTGCTCACTCATCTTATCATTGGAGTCTGCATTCCTGTTTGCAGAATGATTTGATTGCCAGTATACAGATTTTTCAGAATGGTCCTCTTGTTCAATAAGAATACAGAGTATAGAATTTCCTTAGCAGAAGAATAGATGAGGCAGAGTAGATAAGGCAGCTACCTGGATTTGTGTGGTTAGTATATTTTTTACGAGAAAGAGAACAGAGGGAATCATATTTTTCCAGCAACAGTGGCAAAGAATGGTGTCTTCGGAAATTTTTTAAAATGAATTCAATAATTTTCAGTGAACTAGGCTCTAGTAATTGTTGGTATCAAAATATCCATATCAAGGAAGCCAAAACTTATTAAAATATATTTCCAAAGTAAGAGAAATCCAGCTTTAGAGCAGAAATATCTTTAAATTTCTTGGTTTTAAAAAGAATCTTGCTTTGTTTTGAAGATTTAAATTGACTTCTGCTAATTCTAAGTATCCAGTTAGGGAAAACTCGTTAATTTTTCCAACAGATACTAATTGGGCACTTACTATGTGTTAGTACCGTTCTAGGTGTTAGGGATTCATCAGTGTAAAAACCCCACTCTCCAACAGAGTTTACATTCCTCCAAGGGGAAGGGGGCAATAAATGGTATGATATGATATAGAATATGAGAGAAATGAAATAGGGAAGGGAGACCATGTGCTCAGAGAGTGTAGGAGTGTAAGATTTGCCTTCTTCCCTTTAAAAACATAAAAGAGGCCATCTAGAAATAATGAAAGAGGCTGGGAAAATTCTTGTTTATCTTCCAGCTTCATTGATCTTATGAAATTTCTAGTGAGTTGTCTGATAAACACCTGCTGTAATAGCCTCTGCTCAGTGGCCAGAGTTAAACAGTTTGGAATGGGTTCGGGATAAGCTTAGATTTTCTTGGCTTAAATTAAATTTAATAACGTTACATAAGTTTTTTATGGTTTGGTAATAGCATACCAAATAGTATAATATGGTTTGCTATTCTTTCCTTTGATAATAGCGTTAAAAGGCATATCATCTTTAATTATAAATAATTCCTAAACTTCTCCCTTCTCCCTTGCTTTACCTTATATATAATCCAGGTTTTCAGTTTCTAAGATAAAGGACATAAAACTAGCTTTTATAGGGATCTTTATTATAGTAAATTCATAGATTTCCAAATATATAAAACAGATTTTCCAAGTATCTAAATTATAGGATGTTCCTTGAAATTTCAGGATCTCATAAATTAATTCTTCTGTTCCATAATGACAAAATTTATCTTAATCCATAGACTATATCCCCCACCCCACTCCATGGTGCTATTGACCAACTAATTCCTAGATTTAAAACTATAATGTTCAGTTCTTCACCAGAAGCAGTTTATCATATAACTGTAGCTTATCTCTAGATGAAACATAGTATACACTGTGAAATATTCCTTTAGTTTAGGTGAAAAGGTAAAATTCACTTTGTAAAATGGTGTAGTGTTCAGTCAGGTTTATTTTTGGTTAAATACTAAGAATTAAAAAGCACATGTACTAAAAATAAAATGAAAGTTTAAAAAAGTACATGTGCGTATCACTGCATAAGAAAAAGTACTGAAAGGTTGTGTTCTGAAGTGTTAATAATGGCTAGAGTTTACACCATAACATTAGGAGTAATATTTATTCTCTTCTTTGCACTTTTATCCTTTTAATTCTTTTCTACAGAGACCTTGTATTCCTTTTACAGTCAAGAAAAAATTCACTTTTAAAAGCTAAAGATGCCTAAAAATTGATATATTTGCTTAACATAAAAATCTCATAACTGGTAAGTGTATGCGGATCAGTTCCGCAAACAATAGAAAGTAATAAAAATCAGCAAATATCAAGATTCAGATAATATCATGAAATTACTAATTTTACCTATTTCTATTTCATTGTACTACTTGAAAAGTACCATGCAAAATTTGACCAATTTATCCGTTTTTTTTTTAATTTCTAAGACATCAAACTTCTGTTAAAAAAAAAAAACAAACAGTAGGCTGAGACATTTCTATAGCAACATGCCAGATATGCCAAATTTCATAAGAAAACATGTTTTTAATTTCAGGCCTTTGAATATGGTGATGCTCATAAGGATGAGCATTTATGAATGTATAATAAAAATAAGAGGCTTAGAAACTTTATTTCTTTTAACAGTCAACAATATTTAGCCTATCAGAATGCTTCAATAGATAAACGTTCCTACTGTTTTAATTTTGAATATAGATTGTCTCGTGCTGATGGGAAGTATTGTTAATTTTAATAAAATTAACTTTATATTGTTATTTCACCGCTTTATAATAATTTTACATGGCGCCCTGGGGATGCCTCTGTTTTACATTATCAGGTGTCACATTTGCCATTTGGTTAGTATAGCAGTGTTCAGCTTCACTTCTCTATTCAATTGCCTGAAGCCACACTATTCACGTTATATTACAAGTAGCTATATTGCTATACGCTGCACAAGTTTATATACTTTTATTTTGTATGTATATATCATTTTTTTATTTTCTTAAAATCATTGTTTGTGCTATTTCCCAGCATTCCTGTTGCTTGCCTTTAGGTAGACACAGTTATGATAAAAAGTTGGCTAAGACACCTTAGCAATCTGCCTCAAGTATTAACATTTAAATTTATTTTCAACCTGGAATCAGTCACAATTTTGATACAATCTTAGCTAGTGCTTCAATGTTTTTGATAAGAGTTATACTTTGATAAACCTATAAAATATAACTTTTTAAATAGAGTTATTGCTATTTAAAAATAAGAGGAAATCACTGATGACTTTCATAACTCACCATATGTTGGACAGATCAATTAGAGATAATTAATCAGAGCATGTCTCCGTTAAGTGTTACCTCTTGACTTAAGCTCTCCCAGGAATTCATAGAAATCAGACTGACTTGCAAATAATCTATAAGAGAATTGAATATTTGTCAAATTAAATACCAGTTACTAAATACACAGTAATTAAATAATAGTAATTAAATTAAAGATATACCAGTTCCTCTTGAGTAAGTCTGTCTTTACTTTTTACTTCTTTTCATATAAATTTACATCATAACTTTTGGTTTTGTCTAATTTGAATTGTTCAAATTACCTGCTTTATCCTGCTGCTATCTAAGGTGTAATAGTGTGCTAAAACATTTTGGTTAGCTGTGTCAAATATTTATTGTGGGCAATTCAGAATGTGCATTTTTAAATGGACTTTCTTTTTCACTTCAGTTTGTGTATATATGTTGACAAGCAAGCTGGTCTCTTGTCCGAGATCCTATGTGCAGCTGGCTGTTATTTAATTGTTAAGCTAATGATCCCTATAGTCTGAGGAACATTTAGCTAACTGATAACTGAGAACAAATAGACCAATCAATTTAAACCTGCTTTAGTAATTCATAGTCCAAAACTACATAAAAATGAGTACTGAGGAGTTTCTATGTGAGTGTGTTATATATTTGTATTTTTGTTTTTCAGAAATTGCTCCCTTTTTCTTCTCTTACCAAAAATTTCCCTGGCTAGTAGGAACTATGTCTCTGCTTTGGATTAACCATTATTTCATGTTATTAGCAATCATGTATCATTTCCTTTCACATGTTCAAGTTTAATATCTTATATACACTATTTTAGTTAGAGTCTTGGAACAAAATATTTTGTAATAGACTTACTTTTGTTTCTACTCAATAAATGCAATTACCCTGCCATTCTCTTAAACTGTAAATTGCTTATTGGATATATTTTTCATTTTCTGTTATTGTGAAATTTGTAGGTTTCGGGGATGTTGCTGACTACAGGTAATGAAATGTGGAACCAGGTTTGTAACAGACTGTTCTAGTTGTGGTACTGGTACAATTTACTGAGTAACTTTGATGAAGTAATTAAAATTATCTAGCTAGTTAAGAGGAGCAATACAAAGAACAATTATAAGGGAACAGGGAATTATTATATTAAGCTGATTTCAAGCCAAAAAAACTCTTGCTCTTGAGGAAGATGTCAAGTGTATGTACGTTTGTTACGGGAATATTGTAGATGTTGGTTGTAAATATTGCATGCCTATTGAATGCTTATGTACCTTTGATCTACTTGGTAATTCCTAGTTAGCTATTTGCCTTTGGGCTGAACTCATAGACTTTATCTTTGCTTTTCTAGTTCAAATATTTACAGATTCTGCATGTGCCATTTGAAAAGTCATTTTAATGCCATTGCAATGGCTATAGTGCAGAGAATTTTCTTATAAAAATTTTTCAGGACATGGAGAGAATTTGGGGATAAAACTAGTTTGCATAATTCTGAGCCAGAATTGGAGGCAAGTGACCTGCCATGTTCACACAGCAATTTAATGGCTATTAATATATTTCTGAATTTTTAGAAGAAAGTTTATTGGAAAAAGATTTTATGAAGTCTCTGAATGTAAGTAATTTGAATCATGTTTATAAATATTTTACCTGCCATGAGTAGATGATTAGTTTTGTCCAATAACAATTTCAGAGTAGCTAATGTGGCAATATAAATATGAATGTTTAGAGAAGCATTTTTTCTTTATATAGTAAATATGTGATTAGTAATGATTTCTTTTACGGAGGGTTTTTTATGGCACATTGCTTTATAAAGGAAACGAAGTTAAGTGTGAAAAATTACATAATGAAATCTTCTGGGAATATGTGGTTTAGGTATAATTATAAGCATGAAGGTGTATAATTTATACTTGCATAATGCCTTTCATTGAAGGTTGTGAAAATAAGTCCTGTGAGGTACTCCAGGCTTCATATATCTTATATACTGTACTTCCCTATATAATTGAAACAACTTCCCTACTGTGGTCTAACAATAGTCTCACACTCAAAAATACCTAATATTTAGCATTATACACCCAAACCTGTCTATACAGTAATGCGAGTGACGTCTCTTTTGTCTTTTTTTTTTTTTTTTTTGCAAAGGGTTGTGAGCTGTGCCCCTCCACAGGTTAAAAATATGGGTGTGAGAGGCCTGGACACCCTTGAACTGACTGATACCTTGCCCAGAGCTGAGGCAGTTTGCGGGTGTGGGTTGGTCCCAGGCTTCAAGCAGGGCTGACTGGTAGCTTTTCAAGAGGACTGAGCTCTTCCTGTGTGCCAGGCACAGGAGCACATTGATTTCTTACAGCTTGAGACATCTTGCAGATGAGGAAGTTGAGGCTCCGGGGTTAAATAACCCCCACTAAGTTCACAGCCAGAAAGTGGCCGGTTTGAACCCTGGCCCAGGTGCCTGTAAGACCTTGCTCTTTTCCACTCTGTGATATTGAAAAGAGTGAGGCAGGCAGTGGGATGGTGCCTTACTAGTGGAAAGGGCTCCTGCATACCTCTGCACAGACTGGATTGTGTGTATGTATCAGAAGCCTGGAGATGTGAGCCAGGATGGTGGCCTGTGGTTTGGAGGTATGGTAGGATCTTTCTAGAAGTCAAATTGTGAATCTTGGTCCTGACACTGAGCTGAGGTCCATGAGTAGGCAGGGGGCTGTGGCCTCTGTCACAGCTCACACAGAACTTCTGAGGGGACCAGAATTCTCCATCCAGGCTCCAAAAGGAAGTCAGTACTAGCTCAGACCTCTAGCCCCAGAAGGAACCAGGTTGCCATGGACAACCTCGGGTAGCAGAGTGGCGAGGTCTGACCCCACACTGCCCCTCCCTGAGCTATCCTCCTGCAGTATGCTCAGACTCAGTGGGCTGATAAGTGTGGGGTGTGGTCAGGGCCACCAGCTCCTACTGTTTACTTGTCCTCACTTCGTATCCTCACTCTCAACCTTCCCCCAGTCTTTTTTTTTTTTAATTTATTTTATTGGAGGCAAATTACCTTACATTAATATATTGGTTGGTTTTGCCATACATTGACATGAATCCGCCCCGGGTGTACTTGTGCTCTCCCTCTTTTGTCTTTTTTTTTAATTAATTACTTGTTTATATATTTTCTCCTTCCACCAAGCATTTGAGGTAGCCTTCCCAACCTTTTCGAAAACTTTTACCCAAGTTAATTAGCTACTAATTACCAAAATTAAAATTGCAACCATTTGTTGAAAACTTTGAACATGCCAGGTATTGTACTGGCTGAATTCTATGTAATATCTCATTTTAACTCTTCCAGTAATCCTGTAAACTAGATATTACCAACCCTATTTTACAGATGAGGAAATTAAGACTCAGAAAGGTTAAGTAACTTTCCCAAGACCATATTACTCAGCTGTGGCAAAGCAGGAATGTTAATTTCTATTTGACTTCCAAAGTAGATGTCTGAGGAAATGCACAGAGTAAGGAACAACATTCAGAATCCCTCTCTCCTATTCTCATTATAAAATTATACTTGATGATTTTTATGATTTCTGATGGAGAAAAGGATGAATGAAAAAATGAAACTTTTATTTAGAGCCAAAGGAAATGGCAACCCACTCCAATCTTCTTGCCTGGGAAATCCATGGACAGAGGAGCCTGGCAGGCTATATATAGTCCATGGCATCACAAAAGAGTCATACATGATTTAGCAACTAAACAACAAAAGGATTGAAAGGACCCATGGAAAATACTGATATATGGGCTCTGTTTTTCTTCTAGACCCAGCTTGACTAGCAAAAGGGGTTGGTAGTGTATAAAGGAGAGTAGGTGTTTAATGTAGTCCCACTGACTGATTTTTGTTTTTGTTGCTTGTACTTTTGGTGTATCCAAAAAAACTATTGCCAAGCCCAATGTCAAGGAGCTTTTCCCCTTTGTTTTCTTCTAGGATTTTTATGGTTTCAGGTCTTATGTTTAAATCTTTAATTCATTTAGAGTTAATCAGTTATATATCTGATAAGAGGTTAACATCCAAAATATATGAAGAACTCATACAATTCAATAACAACAACAAAACCCAATTCAATTTTAAGGATAAGGAGAGGAGCTGAATAGACATTTTTCCAATAAAGACATACAAATGGCCAACAGGTACATGAAAAGATGCTCAACATCATTGATCATCAAGGAAATGCAAATGAAAACCACATTGATACATTACTTCACATCTATTAGAATAGTTATTATTAAAAAGACAGCAAAGAACAAGTTTTGGCAAGGATGTAGAGAAAAGGGAACCCTGGTGCACTGTTGATTAAGACTGTAAATTGGTACAGGCACTATGGAAAACTATATAGAATTCTATAAATAGAATATGATACAGAAGCCCCACTTCTGGGCCTATATTCAAAAGAAATGAAAAAAGCATCACAATGAGTTATCAGATTCTATTGCTTATTGCATCATTGTCCACAACAGCCGAGATACAGAAACAACCTAACTGTCTTCCAATGGACAATGGATAAAAGATGTGATATATACTAATATATGAAAGGAGGGCATTATGCTAAATGAAATAAGTCAGACAGAGAAAGATTTATTATATATAAGTATATAATAACATGTGGGATCCAAAGACGTTGAACTCAAAGAACCAGGGGCCAAGGCGTAGTGTGGAATGGAGCAATGTTGGTCACAGGATACAAAATTTCAGTTAGAAGAGAGTAAATTCTGACCATCTAATGCACAGCATTGCAATTATAATTAATGATACTGTATTATGTACTTGAAAGTTGCTAAGAGAGTAAATCTTAAGTTTTCTCACACAAAAAAAGAAATGGTAGTGATGTGATGGAGATGTTAGCAAAAGCTGTCTACAGTGGTAATCACTTTGCAATATATACATGTATCAAATCAATATATTATATACCTTCAGTTCAGTTCAGTCACTCAGTCGTGTCTGATTCTTTGTGACCCCATGGACTACAGCACGCCAGGCTTCCCTGTCCATCACCAACTCCCAGAGCCTACTCAAACTCATGTCCATTGAGTCAGTATGCCATCCAACCATCTCATCCTCTGTCATCCTTCAGATTGAAGATTGTGCCTTCAATCTTTCCCAGCATCAGGGTCTTTTCAAATGAGTCACTTCTTTGCATCAGGTGGCCAAAGTATTGGAGTTTCCGCTTCAGCATCAGTCCTTTCAATGACTATTCAGGACTGATTTCCTTTAGAATGGACTGGTTGGATCTCCTGGCAATCCAAGGGACTCTCAAGAGTCTTCTCCAACACCACAGTTCAAAAGCATAAATGCTTCGGCTCTCAGCTTTCTTTATAGTCCATCTCTCACATCCATACATAATTACTGGAAAAACCATAGCTTTGACTAGACAGACCTTTGTTGGTAAAGTAACATCTCTGCTTTTTAATATACTGTTTAGGTTTGTCATAGCTTTCTTCCAAGGAGCAAGTGTTTTTTAATTTCATGGCTGCAGTCAAAATCTGCAGTGATTTTGGAGCCCAAAATAATAAGGTCTGTCACTGTTTCCATTGTTACATCTATTTGCCATGAAGTGATGGGACCAGATGCCATGATCTTAGTTTTCTGAATGTTGAGCTTTAAGCCAACTTTTTCACTCTCCTCTTTCACTTTCATCAAGAGGCTCTTTAGTTCTTCTTCGCTTTCAGCCATAAGGGTGGTGTCATCTACATAGATGAGGTTATTGATATTTCTCCAAGCAATCTTGATTCCAGCTTGTGCCTCATCCAGCCTGGCTTTCACATGATGTACTGTGCATATAAGTTAAATTAGCAGGGTGACAATATACAGCTTTGACATACTCCTTTCCCGATTTGGAACCAGACTATTTTTCCATGTCCAGTTCTAACTGTTGCTTCTTGACCTGCATACAGATTTCTCAGGAGGCAGGTCAGGTGGTCTGGTATTCCCATCTCTTGAAGAATTTTCCAGTTTGTGATGATCCACACAGTCAAAAGCTTTGGCATAGTCAATAAAGCAGAAGTAGATGTTTTTCTGGAACTCTCTTTTTCGATGATCCAGTGGATGTTGGCAATTTGATCTCTGATTCCTCTGCCTTTTCTAAATCCAACTTGAACATCTGGAAGTTCACGGCTCACATACTGTTGAAGCCTGGCTTGGAGAATTTTGAGCATTACTTGCTAGCATGTGAAATGAGTACAGTTGTGTGGTAGTTTGAACATTCTTTGACATTGCCTTTCTTTGGGATTGGAATGAAAACTGACCTTTTCCAGTCCCATGGGCACTGCTGAGTTTTCCAGATTTGCTGGCATATTGTGTGCAACACTTTCACAGCATCATCTTTTAGGATTTGAAATAGCTCAACTGGAATTCCATCACCTCCACTAGCTTTGTTCCTAGTGATGCTTCCTAAGCCCCAGGATGTCTGGCTCTAGGTGAGTGATCACACCATCATGGTTGTCTGGATCATGAAGATCTTTTTTGTATAGTTCTTCTGTGTATTCTTGTCACCTCTTTTTAATATCTTCTGCTTCTGTTAGGTCCATACCATTTCTCTTTTATTGTGCTCATCTTTGCATGAAATGTTACTTTGATATCTCTAGTTTTCTTGAAGAGATCGCTAGTCTTTCCCATTCTATTGTTTTCCTCTATTTCTTTTCACTGAGCACTGAGGAAGGCTTTCTTATCTCTCCTTGCTATTCTTTGGAACTCTGCATTCAAATGGGTATATCTTTCCTTTTCTCCTTTGCCTTTTTTGAAATATATACATGTATCAAATCAATACATTGTATACTTTAAGCTTATATAATATTATATGTTATTATTTCTCATTAAATCTGGAACGGAAAAAAAGGACAGTAGGTGGAAATAAGCTTTATGTTCCTCTCCTAGAATCACCATTCCCATCTTATTCACTGCTCACTCACAAATGGCTTGGATATTTTGCTATATGTTTCTTTTCCCATCCCTAATAACATTTTAAAATTGAGCAAATACTCCAAAAGAATATTTAGAGATGGCTGTGAAGATTTGGAGAGTTTATAGAATGAGTATACCAAAAGCATAAAAAAATGGCCTTCTCTGAGTCATAAGAGGCCTCAGGCTTACTGTGAGAGAACTCTCCATTTAATTGCTTTGTAGGCTAATCTATACCTCCATGTCTTTCAATATGACTTCCATAAATCTCAAGCAACTACGAATTTCAGTGTGCGCTGCCTGGCATCTGATGCTGAAAACTACTGATCTGGTAACCTGATTGAAGTTTAATGACTATGGCGGGAGATTTTTATTGAATTGTGAACAAAGCTCAAATGCTTTCAGTCTCATCATGTATGTCTGTACCAAATCCTTTGGTGGTCCATGAAAGCCAGGTCCTCCCAGATTTGGCTAAAATCCAGGTTTCTTTAAGATTTCCAAGCTTCCAGTACTGATACTAGTTGATATAGATATCATGTCCTCTAGTGTAAGATGAGAGTGAAGTTATCACAGAATATCTGAATCCCTGAGTTACTTATAGAAAAGGGACATATCTAATAGAAGTGTATTTTTTCCCATAATGTGCCAGTTGTGCTTTTCAGAAACTATTTTGGAACATGGTGATAGATACATCTGAACATTGAAGTGACCTATGTACTCACATCCCAGCCTGCTTCACAGATCACCACCCTCAGAACTGGCAGAGCTCACTGTGGGCCCACATGCCTCTGAGTACACTGAAAGGAATGCCATTTCATAAATAACCTATGCTAAGATGGCAAACAGTTTTTCCAGCATGTTCTGACAACTATCCGTAAGTGATCTGCTTCAACACTTCAAACTCACCATAACATTTCTGTTTGATGTAGAATGTCTTGAAAGACACTGACCTGTACAGATTATTTCTTATCTTTATTAGCATCCTATTCATGACCTACTTTTAAAAAAATGATTATAAAGGATTTCCTAAATAAAATCAGAACAACTACAAATGCTTGCCATAAATGGTATTAGGTTGGCCAGTTAACAGGTTGGTAGCTCACACTAGAAGAAGGGACCATGTTGGATTTAGTTAAGGAGGAGCAGGGAGCAGGGAACAAGTAACAGGAATGTAAAATGTAAAAGGGAGGGAGTGGCTGGTTTTCCTGTGAACTGCATTTAAGCTGGAAAAACAACTTCAAAATTACTTCTAAGGCATTCAGCATAAAAGGAGTAGGCAAGGAATAGCATAAAAACAGACTGAATAATGGTGTTCAAATGATGATGGTGAGAGTCTGGGGCATTCATCCGAGAGTTCCATATGGGACAGGGAAGAAGCGGAGTCTGGTCTCAGAGAAGGAGACCCCTTCTGGATTCCCCTTCTGCCCTAGGGGCACTAGCTCGGTACAAGAAACCCAGACAGAGAGCCAGTTAGGCAGCCTGAGAGCACTTTGTCCTCCTGACATCTGAGTTACTCCCCCACCCAGAGGGAAACAGAATGGAGCAGCAGCTTTTAACCAGCTCTCACTTGTAACTGGATGAGTGTTCAGGAACCAGTGAGACCCACCTTTGCCTGCCCCCAGATTTCAGTAATCACTGATCAGGTAAGTCAACAAACATTTGATCTCCTCTGTGTGGGTCTTATTGGCCCAAATCTGCTGCATCTGTGGATGGCAAGGGTTATTATAAACACCAGAAGTCAAGCTGAGTTTGAAAGAGTTAAAAAACTTGGCCAGGTCACAGACTATCTAGAGGGAGTTGAACTAAGATTTGAAGCCAAGCAGTCTGACTCCAGAATTAATCTGGCTTTAGCCACTATGTTATGCTGTCTTAATCATATGCAGTTAAATTTTAGATACAATTTTAAACAGATCTTCTCGTAGTCGTAGGAAACTTTCTTTAGTTCTCTATCGTAATCACAACTAATTATACCCTAATCACAGCTTTTCTCTGTATTCTCTCATCAGTTATGTATTTTTGTCTAAAGACTCTAAGCTCTTTATTTTTCACTGTTGTTAATGCTGCCTTGGATTTCTTAAGTTGTTTAAGATGTAGGATTGTTTTGATGATCTTGACAAAATCGTGCTCCAAAATGACCCCAGCTGTGTTTTTTGCCGTGGTCCTCTTACTTACTGGAGCTACAAACAGGGATAGCATGCCAGCCCATTAGCTCTTAAGGATCTAAGTGCTGGTTTAGTCACCCTGCCAAGGAAGACTTACCCTGTAAGGCCATCAGACAGAGGATCCCAAATATTTGATGGCTTAGATAACTCATTATATTTCATGATGAACAATGGAATTTGGTATGGCAGGGGGAAACTCATTTGCTCTTAAACATCCTACAGGAGACTCAGAGTGGGAGTCTCTTGACATTTTAATTATATTTTAGAAACAGCTGATGTGTCTGAGCCAAAACTTTACTGGTATTTCTATATTTAGATAATTACTAGATCATATTCTATCCCTAAAATAGGAACTTGACTCTCCCAAATATCTTGTTAACTAAAAATTTCATTCGTTTATGGCTATTTCAGAGACCTTAAAGTACTTGCACTTTTTTAGCCAAATTCAGAAAATAATTGCAAGGAATTACAAAATGCTCAGGGTGGATGGTATTTTATAGTTATTGTTCCCTCAAATGAGTAGATATGCATGCAGCAGTTTTTCTTACAGAAAAATAAAAGCAATTTCTTGGTATGGGCAGTGACACTGATTTTGTAATGTGTTAGCACTGGGGGGAGCTAGTGAAGGATATATAGGAACTCTGTACCTTCTTAGTCACTTTTCTCAAAATCTAAAATTATATTAAAGTTTTAAAAACAAAATTCATTAATTTGGGTGTAAGTGAGAAGTGAATGGGGAATAGACAGAATAGGATTGGCCATGAGCTGATAATTGTTGAAGCTGCAATAATTGGTGATAAGTGCAGAGATTGACTATCTCATTTTCTCTATATTTGTACATGTTTGAAATTTTAATAATAATTTTTGTCTAATAAAAGACATAACAAGAAAAAGTTATGCACAGTTTGACTTTGGACAAACATAAGAATTTTCTAAATGACTTTATTAGACTTGACAAACTTGTTATCATTGTATACCAGGGGGTTTTGCCATTCTTTTCCTTTGCACAAAGAATCAAGTGTATGCTAATATGATTTTTTAAAATTCTAGAATATATGTTCCTTATTATATTTAACTACTATTCCTCAGATTTTCTTTATTACTACAGTGCTAAAAATATATACCTGAGATGAACTAGAAATTTTTAAAAATTGTCTTACCTATCCATAGACTTCAGTTCAGTTTAGTCGCTCAGTCGTGTCCGACTCTTTGCAACCCCATGAACCACAGCATGCCAGGCCTTCCTGTCCATAGACTAGTGGGTAGTAATATTCATTTTATGCCTATTTTTGGTTTTTGTTTTTCTAAATGAAAAAGTCACACCACTGTCAGATATTTTTCCATTGCTTTTACAGTTCAGTTTAGTTTAGCTGCTCAGTCGTGTCTGATTCTTTGCAACCCCATGAACCACAGCACCCCAGGCCTCCCTGTCCATCACCAACTCCCAGAGTCTAACCAAACCCATGTCCATTGAGTCGGTGATGCCATCCAACCATCTCATCCTCTGTCGTCCCCTTCGCCTCCTGTCCTCAATCTTTCCCAGTGTCAGAGTCTTTTCAAATGAGTTAGCTCTTCGCATCAGGTGGCCAAAGTATTGGAGTTACAGCTTCAACACGAGTCCTTCCAAGGAACACCCAGGACTGATCTCCTTTAGGATGGACTGGTTGGATCTCCTTGCAGTCCAAGGGACTCTGAAGAGTCTTCTCCAACACCACAGTTCTAAAGCATCAATGCTGCGGTGCTAAGCCTTTCTTATAGTCCAACTCTCACATCCATACATGACCACTGGAAAAACCATAGCCTTGACTAGACAGACCTTTGTTGACAAAATAATGTCTCTGCTTTTTAATACGCTTTCTAGGTTGGTCATAACTTTCCTTCTAAGGAGTAAGCGTCTTTTAATTTCATGGCCGCAATCACCATCTGCAGTGATTTTGGAGCTCAGAAAAATAAAGTCAGCCACTGTTTCCACTGTTTCCCCATCTATTTGCCATGAAGTGATGAGACCAGATGCCCTGATCTTAGTTTTCTGAAGGTTGAGCTTTAAGCCAACTTGTTCACTCTTCTCTTTTACTTTCATCAAGAGGCTCTTTAGTTCTTCTTCACTTTCTGCCATAAGGGTGGTGTCATCTGCATATCTGAGGTTATTGATATTTCTCCCAGCAATCTTGATTCCAGCTTGTGCTTCCTCCAGCCCAGCGTTTCTCATGATATACTCTGCATGTAGGTTAAATAAGCAGGGTGACAATATACAGCCTTGATGTACTCCTTTTCCTATTTGGAACCAGTCTGTTGTTCCATGTCCAGTTCTAACTGTTGCTTCCTGACCTGCATACAGGTTTCTCAAGAGGCAGGTCAGGTGGTCTGGGATTCCCATCTCTTTCAGAATTTTCCAGTTTTTTGTGATCCACACAGTCAAAGGCTTTGGCATAGTCAATAAAGCAGAAATGCTATTACAGGGGCTTCCCTGGTGGCTCAGATGGTAAAGAGTCTGCCTGCAACATAGGGGACCCCAATTCAATCCCTGGGTCAGGAAGATTCCCTGGAGAAGGGAATGGTTACACACTCCAGTATTCTTGCCTGGAGAATTCCATGGACAGAGGAGCCTAGCAGGCTACAGTCCATGAGGTCGCAAAGAGTCAGACATGACTAAGTGACTAACACTAACACTAAGGTGCTATTACAAAGATAAACAACTGATAAATACTTATGAGTAAGAGAGATTTCATTCTACGTCCTCTCTTTAAAGATATCTGTTTTAGAGGATTTCCTTACAAATAAATTCCTTAATTAATTTGAAATGACAGAAGCCTTTCTTTAAAGCACAATTTGAAGTCACATTTCTCTGTCCACCAACCTAAATGTGTGGTATTTGATGTGGGAGCAGGCACCGTGTACTTCGTGAGCATCGCAGGAGCCAGGAGCAGTCAGGAGCGTGAGAAAGAGGTGTGGTGATGTCGGCAAAGGGCTTCAGTTCAAGTTTGGGCACCTGGGGAATGGAGTGCTTAAAACCTTGGGTTGTGAATCTAGACTGCCTAATCTGAGCGCAGTCTGTCTTGGTGTTTCAGTTCAGTTCAGTTCAGTTCAGTCGCTCAGTCATGTCCGACTCTCCGCGACCCCATGAATCACAGCACGCCAGGCCTCGCTGTCCATCACCAACTCCTGAAGTTCACTCAAACTCATGTCCACAGAGTCGGTGATGCCATCCAGCCATCTCATTCTCGGTCGTCCCCTTCTCCTCCTGCCCCCAACCTTTCCCAGCATCAGAGTCTTTTCCAGTGAGTCAACTCGTCGCATGAGGTGGCCAAAGTATTGCAGTTTCAGCTTCAGCATCAGTCCTTCCAATGAACACCCAGGATTGATCTCCTTTAGAATGGACTGGTTGGATCTCCTTGCGGTACAAGGGACTCTCAAGAGTCTTCTCCAACACCACAGTTCAAAAGCATCAATTCTTCGGCGATCAGCTTTCTTCACAGTCCAACTCTCACATCCATACATGACCACGGGAAAAACCATAGCCTTGACTAGACAGACCTTGGTTGGCAAAGTAATGTCTCTGCTTTTTAATATATTATCAAGGTTGGTCATAACTTTCCTTCCACGGAGCAAGCGTCTTTTAATTTCATGGCTGCAATCAGCATCCGCAGTGATTTTGGAGCCCAAAAAAATAAAGTCTGACACTCTTTCCACTGTTTTTCCATCTATTTCCCATGAAGTGATGGGACCAGATGCCATGATCTTTGTTTTCTGAATGTTGAGCTTCAAGCCAACCTTTTCACTCTCCTCTTTCACTTTCATCAAGAGGCTTTTGAGTTCCTCTTCGCTTTCTGCCATAAGGGTGGTGTCATCTGCATATCTGAGATTATTGATATTTCTCCCAGCAATCTTGATTCCAGCTTGTGCTTCTTCCAGCCCAGCGTTCCTCATGATGTACTTTGCATATAAGTTAAATAAGCAAGGTGACAGTATACAGCCTTGACGTACTCCTTTTCCTATTTGGAACCAGTCTGTTGTTCCATGTACAGTTCTGACTGTTGCTTCCTGACCTGCATATAGGTTTCTCAAGAGGCAGGTCAGGTGGTCTGGTATTCCCATCTCCTTCAGAATTTTCCACAGTTTATTGTGATCCACACAGTCAAAGGCTTTGGCATAATCAATGAAGCAGAAATAGAGGCTCTTCTGGAACTCTCTTGCTTTCTCCATGATCCAGCGGATGTTGGCAGTTTGATCTCTGGTGCCTCTGCCTTTTCTAAAACCTGCTTGAACATCTGGAAGTTCACGGTTCACATATTGCTGAAGCCTGGCTTGGAGAATTTTGAGCATGACTTTACTAGCGTGTGAGATGAGTGCAATTGTGCGGTAGTTTGAGCATTCTTTGGCATTGCCTTTCTTTGGGATTGGAATGAAGACTGACCTTTTCCAGTCCTGTGGCCACTGCTGAGTTTTCCAAATTTGCTGGCATATTGAGTGCAGCACTTTCACAGCATCATCTTTCAAGATTTGAAATAGCTCCACTGGAATTCCATCACCTCCACTAGCTTTGTTCATAGTGATATAGAGGCTTTATTCACAATAGTCCCAAAGTGAAAACAACTCAAGTGCCCATCAACTGGTGAACAAACAAACTTTGGTATATCCATATAATGGAATACTGTTTGGCAATAAAAAGTAATAAACTACTTATCTATATTTTTTTGTTAGTAGTGTATCACTTTTACATATAGGGCTTCCCAGGTGGCACTAGTGGTAAAGAACCCACCTGCCAACACAGGAGATATATTTAAGAGATGCAGTTTTGATCCCTGGGTCAGGAAGATCTCCTGGAGGAGAGCATGGCAACCCACTCCAATATTCTTGCCTGGAGAATTCCATGGACTGAGGAGCCTGGCAGAAGCCTGTAGAGTCCGTGGGATTGCAAAGAGTCAGACAGGACTGAAGTGACTTTGCACTGAAGTGACTTCACACACACGCACTGATACATATAACCACATGGATGGATTTCAAAGGTTTTATGCTAATTGAAGGAAGCCAAACATAAAAGATTAGCTAACATATGATTTCTTTTTTTTCAATTAATTTTTATTGGAGTATGGTTGCTTTACAATGTTCTGTTAGTTGCTATTGAATAGCAAAATGAATAAGCCATACATATACATATGGCCCCTCTCTTTTGGAATTCCTTCCCATTCAGGTCACCACAGTGCATTAGGTCTGTTCTATACAGTCTGTTCTCATTAGTTATCTATTTTATACACAGTATCAATAGTGTATATGTGGGGGGTTCAGGATTGAGGGGACACATGTATACTTGTGGCCGATTCATGTTGATATATGGCAAAAACCATCACGATACTGTAAAGTAATTATTCTTTAATTAAAATAGATTAATTAAAAAATAGTATATATGTGTCAATCACAATTTCCCAATTCCTCCCACACTCCTTTTCCCCCTTGGTAGCCACGTATTTGTTCTCTATGTCTGTGTCTCTATTTCTGCTTTGCGAATAAGATCATCTATACCATTTTTCTAGATTCCACATATAAGCAATATTATATGATGCCTGTTTTTCTCTTTCTGACTTAACTTCACCCTGAATGACACTCTTTAGGTCCATCCATGTCTCTACATATGATTTTGTCTATAGAACATTGTTAAAAAGTCAAAACTATACTTAGAAAAGTAGATCTGCTGCTGCTGCTGCTGCTGCTGCTAAGTCGCTTCAGTCGTGTCCGACTCTATGCGACCCCATAGATGGCAGCCCACCAGGCTCTGCTGTCCCTGGGATTCTCCAGGCAAGAACATTGGAGTGGGTTGCCATTTCCTTCTCCAGTGCATGAAAGGGAAAAGTGAAAGTGAAGTCACTCAGTCATGTCCGACTCTTCATGACCCCATGGATTGCAGCCTACCAGGCTCCTCCGTCCATGGGATTCTCCAGGCAAGAGTACTGGAGTGGGTGCCATTGAAAAGTAGATCAGTGGTTGCCAAAACCAGGGATAGAGGGAATATATTGACTGCAAATGGGCACAAGGGAACTTTTTGGAATGATGAAAATATTCTATACCTTGATTTGGTAATGATTATATAAATATATATAATATATATTTCAATATATTATTTCAAAATTCATCACACTATACATTTTAAAAGAATTCTACTTTATGTAAATTATATCTCAATAAAATAGTCAAAATCAAATATATAAACTACATTTTCCAGAAGCCTTTTTGATTTGCCTGCCTTCTGTAAAAAAGTCTACTGTATATTGCTATAGGTTATGTCTATTTATTTTTTTACTGAAATACAGTTGATTTATAATGTGTTACTTTTTGCTGTTCAGCAAAGTGATTCAGTTATACATATACATACATTCTTAGGTCATGTCTTTCCAGAACCAAGGGATATATGAGTTCTTTGCCACATGTATATTTCTATCCACCCTCTTCTGGTAAAACTGTATAACAACAGGGCCCTAGGGGATAAAGATAGAAAGAGAGACCCTGGGTTAGATACTGGTGTTAGAAAACAAAGTCCTAGAAGGAAGTGTAAGCACAGGAGAGAAGGATTCAGGGAAAGTGAAGCTGGCCCAGGCCAGAGAGAGAGGAAGACCAAGAATAGAGTATTGGCTGGCCCTCGGAGAGGAGGTTAGGGTGAGGTGTGGGGAAAGGTAAGATACGAGAGCGAGATGAAAAGTACCTCTAGGTATCACAGCTCAAATTAACATGTTTACACGTTCATGACACCCAAGTGGTCTCAGTTTCTCAGCAGTGGAATTTCTCACATAATTAAGCGTTTAGAAAAAAATTCATTTTTGCCATTAAAAAAACGTGACAAATGGTCCACATGTATCATTTGGACATAGGTTACATTACCCAGATAATGAACTCTTTCATGTAAAATTTCCAGTAGATTTTTAACATGCAAAAGCCCTGCTCATATGTTATTCTGCATTGATCTGATTGGAGCTGTTAGTGTCTAGTGGATCAATGATCAGCAAACTAAAAAGTCACTTAGTGACTATGACACTCCTGGCAGTGTTAGAATCTATTGTGTCAGGAATTCTTGTTTTATTAACTCTGTAATTGCCTGTTCAGCTGAACCAGTGAATTTTATTACACATTTCCTTTCACCTGAACAAGACCTTTGCACACTACTAGTGCCCTGAGGATCCTCCATTTTTTTCTCTGCTCCATGTCTTTCTCTAGCGCCCTGTGGCTTCACTGCCATCTGTTTAGGCAGAGACATGTGTGGAAAGAAAGGCTTTCAGAATATCACCACCTTGCCTTAAAGCTATTCAGTGGCCTCTTCAGCATGGTTGCCTCCATTGAGACACGCTTTGGTCTCAGGAAGTAGGAAGTCAACAGTGCAACTCTGTTTGCTGTGTGTTGATGGTTTCTTTAACCAAAGAACCATGATATCGAGTGGCATGGGAATTAACAGCATTCACTCTGGAGACAGATCTTGGCCAGTTGGCAAGTTAAATAAACTCTCTCAGCCTCAGTTGCCTTGTATGTAAAGAGGGAGGATAGGACTGGTTCCTCCCTCATAATAACATGTGGATGTCTCACCAGCACCTCAGATTCAACATGCCTGACACTTTGCTCCCCCACACCTGTAACTCCTCTACTTTCTCTTGAAAAATGATGCAATCTTCTTTGACCCCCACTCCAACATTCAGCATTCACCAAATGCTACGACCTGCCTCCTAAATGAATCTTTGATACATCCATTACTCTTCATTCCCACCATCTCTGTCCAACCCAAGCCATTACCATTCTCATCTGGAATCATCTTAGTAATCGTCCAACTGGATTCCCCAAATTTACTCTTCAGTTCAGTTCAGTCACTCAGTTGTGTCTGACTCATTGCAACCCCATGGACTACAGCATGCCAGGCTTCCCAGTCCATCACCAACTCCCAGAACGTGCTAAAACTCATGTCCATTGAGTCGGTGATGCCCTCCAACTATCTCAACCTCTGTCGTCCCCTTCTCCTCCTGCCTTCAATCTTTCCCAGCATTAGGGTCTAAATTCACTCTTAGCTTCTTTTAATAAGATCACCATGCTGCCATTATTCAAAGATTTCTGTTTCCCTTAGACCTGGATTCAATATCACTAACACATCCAAAAAGACTTTGTATGATTTCATCCTTTTCTCTACCTCATGTCACTGCTCTTGGCTATTGTACTAGGATTTATTTATCCTAATTTACATTTTCATTTATTCATTCATTCAGCTAATATTTATTGAGCATCTAGTGTGTCAGGCATAGTGCAAGTGCTGAGACTGCAAAGGAAAAAGGATCCCTGACTGAGATGAGCTCAGTGCTTAATGGGGAATGGAGATACAAGAGGATTTAAAATGGTAAAATGTAATAGAGCAGAAGGAGTAATTAGCTTTGTGTTTGGAACATCAGAGAAAGCTTTGCAATGAGAGTGACTATATTATGCCTGGGAGGATAAACAGAAGTGTGTGTGTGTAAGTTTAAGTTAGATTCTTTCTGCCAGAAAGTGTTTTAGGAATATAATACAAACCCAAAGCATAATTGTGCTTTAGATGTTGTTGTTGTTGTTCAGTCACTCAGCCATGTCTGACTCTTTGCAACCCCATGGACTGCAGCACTCCAGGCTTCCCTGTCCTTCACTATCTCCTGGAGTTTGCTCAAACTCACGTCCATTGAGTTGGTGATGCCATCCAACCATCTCATCCTCCGTTGCCCCCTTCTCCTTCTGCCTTCAGTCTTTCCCAGCATCAGGGTCTTTTCCAGTGGGTCAGTTCTTTGCATCAGGTGGCCAAAGTACAGGAGCTTCAGCTTCAGTATCTATCCTTCCAATGAATATTCAGAGTTGATTTCCTTTAGGATTGACTGGTCTGATCTCCTTGCTGACCAAGGGCCTCTCAAGAGTCTTCTCCAGCACCACAGTTCAAAAGCATCAATTCTTTGGCACTCAGCCTTCTTTATGGTCCAATTCTCACATACATACATGACTACTGGAAAAACCATAGCTTTGACTATATGGACCTTTGTTGGCAAAGTGATGTTTCTGCTTTTTATTATGCTGTCTAGGTTTGTCATAGCTTTCTTCCAAGGAGTAAGCATCTTTTAATTTCATGGCTGCAGTCACCATCTGCAGTGATTTCAGAGCCCCCAAAAATAAAATCTCTCACTGTTTCCATTGTTTCCCCATCTGTTTGCCATGAAGTGATGGACCAGATGCCATGATCTTAGTTTTTTTAATGTTTGGTTTTAAGTCAGCTTTCACTCTCCTTTTCACCTTCATCAAGAGGCTCTTTAGTTCCTCTTCACTTTCTGCCATAAGGGTGGTGTCATCTGCATATCTGAGGTTATTGATATTTCTCCCGGCAATCTTGATTCCAGCTCGTGCTTCATCCAGCCCAGCATTTTGCATGATGTACTCTGCATATAAGTTGAATAAGCAGGGTGACAATATATAGCCTTGACATTCTCCTTTCCCAGTTTTGATCCAGTCCATTGTTCCATGTCCAGTTCTAGCTGTTGGTTCATGACCTGCATACAGGTTTTTCAGGAGGCAGGTAAGGTGATCTGGTATTCCCATCTCTTGAAGAATTTTCCACAGTTTGTTGTGATGCACACAGTCAAAGGGTTTAGCCTAGTCAATGAAGCAGAAGTAGATGTTTTTCTGGAATTCCTTTGCTTTTTCTATGATCCAATGGATGTTGGCAATTTGATCTCTGGTTCCTCTGCCTTTTCTAAATCCAGCTTGTACATCTGGAAGTTTTCAGTTCATATATTGTTGAAGCCTAGCTTGGAGAATTTTGAGCATTACCTTGCTAACATGAGAGATAAGCGCAATTGTGCAGTAGTTGTAAAGGATGCTTAATAGTTTCCCAGATCATTGAGGTATACAACCAGCACAAGCTATTGGTCATTTCTCTCAGAACAAATAAAACTGATGGAACATTTTCTTTTTTTCATAAAGAGTCGTTTTCTATCATCTTTGTTAAAGTCTCTCCATTTATTTGAGTGGTCAGTGCAAATTCCCAAATTTTCATTTTCTTGATATGTATCCCAGGAACTGGAAAATCAAAAAAGCTGTTAATTGTAGAATATAGTCAGAATGAACCTAAAAGAAAATAAATTCAACATTCTTGGATTTTGAGTCTTTTTAACTGGCTTCGTAAGGAATGCACCATATACTCATCATATAAATCAGACCTTCTTTAAGATTTAATTCCAGTACAGAGGAATTAGACTATGGACAAATGACAGAAAGTCTGTCACTTTAAGGTTTTGTGGCCTGCCTAAAGCCCAGGTTATGTGTGAAATATCTACTTTTCTAGAAATGCAACTTTAACACTCAACTGCTACTGAAAGTCCATTTCATAAATTTAATAATTGTTTCCTTTAAAATTTGGTTTCTGGTTATATTTTATTTTCTAAAACTTTTAGATAATAAAAAGTATTCTCAATTAATTTCTGAAAAATATGTTATTGAGATAATACTAGAAATATTCTTTAAAAAGAAACTTAATTTTCCTTTTATGCCTATGATGCTTATTGACCATATTATTTTGCAGACATTTCACAGAAGTGTTTTTACTATAAGGAAACTGATTGATAACCACAGATACTATTTGCTACAGATAATATCCTGTCTAAACTCTGTTACATAAAGATCTCAATGCACTTATTGCATAAGATATTTTAGTGTTAGTTTTAAGCTCAGTGTCTAAGATACAGAGAAATGCATGCAACTAACTCAGTCTGTGCTTCTGGAAGAAACATTTGTCAATTAAGCAAAATTGCTTGTAAGACTTCTGAAAGTACTGATGACATCTCAGTTGTAAAAAGTGATGGGAACATTACTCTCTGCTTCCTTTGGCTAAAGAGTAAGAAATAAGAAAAGTTGCCTGACCAAGGGTAAAGTTGACCTAAAACTCTATAGACTATTTCATTTGAAATGATTAGGAAAGTACCATATATGGAACAAAAGAAATTAAACTGAAAAATGTAAACTGTAAGTTAGGAGACCTCATAATTATAGCAACATCACCTTTTCTGCTTCCTAATTCTTCCTTAAAATGTGCTTTCTGATATAGACTCTGAACATATAAAGATGAATAAGACCCAGTCCCTGCCTTCAAGGAACTAATAATCCAGTGGAAAACAGATGTGCACAGCTAACCCTAATTACTGAGATATATTAGTGTTTTCAGCAAGGTGCTAAGTAGAGGGAGAACAAAATAAATTTTGCCTAAGGGAATCAGGGAAGACTTTACAGAGGAGGTGACATTTAGTCAAATCTTAAAGGATAAGTAAACTTTAAACCAAGGAAGAAGGAAAGTAGGGATACCTTGAAATGGGAAAATACCAAGAAACAAAAGCAAATTGTATAAAAATACTTAGCAGATGGGAGAATATACAGGGAGAATGACTGGGGAGGTAACTTAGGTAACTTGTGAAAAATATGAATATTCTTAGGTAATTTGTGAAAAATATGAATATTCTTCTTCCCTTAATCCACTCTCATCACCTCCTATTAATAGTTTAGACTTTATTTTGTGAGACATTCAGTTCAGTTCAGTTCAGTTCAGTCGCTCAGTCGTGTCCGACTCTCCGCGACCCCATGAATCACAGCACGCCAGGCCTCCCTGTCCATCACCAACTCCCAGAGTTCACTCAAACTCATGTCCACAGAGTCGGTGATGCCATCCAGCCATCTCATTCTCCGTCGTCCCCTTCTCCTCCCGCCCCCAACCTTTCCCAGCATCAGAGTCTTTTCCAGTGAGTCAACTCGTCGCATGAGGTGGCCAAAGTATTGCAGTTTCAGCTTTAGCATCAGTCCCTCCAATGAACATCCAGGATTGATCTCCTCTAGAATGGACTGGTTGGATCTCCTTGCAGTATAAGGGACTCACAAGAGTCTTCTCCAACACCACAGTTCAAAAGCATCGATTCTTCGGCGGTCAGCCTTCTTCACAGTCCAACTCTCACATCCATACATGACCACGGGAAAAACCATTGCCTTGACTAGACGGACCTTGGTTGGCAAAGTAATATCTCTGCTTTTTAATATACTATCAAGGTTGGTCATAACTTTCCTTCCAAGGAGCAAGCGTCTTTTAATTTCATGGCTGCAATCAGCATCTGCAGTGATTTTGGAGCCCAAAAAAACAAAGTCTGACACTGTTTCCACCGTTTTTCCATCTATTTCCCATGAAGTGATGGGACCAGATGCCATGATCTTAGTTTTCTGAATGTTGAGCTTCAAGCCAACCTTTTCACTCTCCTCTTTCACTTTCATCAAGAGGCTTTTGAGTTCCTCTTCACTTTCTGCCATAAGGGTAGTGTCATCTGCATATCTGAGGTTATTGATATTTCTCCCAGCAATCTTGATTCCAGCTTGTGTGCTTCTTCCAGCCCAGCGTTCCTCATGATGTACTCTGCATATAAGTTAAATAAGCAAGGTGACAATATACAACCTTGACGTACACCTTTTCCTATTTGGAACCAGTCTGTTGTTCCATGTCCAGTTCTAACAGTTGCTTCCTGACCTGCATACAGGTTTCTCAAGAGGCAGGTCAGGTGGTCTGGGATTCCCATCTCTTTCAGAATGTTCCACAGTTTATTGTGATCGACACAGTCAAAGGCTTTGGCATAGTCAATAAAGCAGAAATAGATGTTTTTCTGAAACTCTCTTGCTTTCTCCATGATCTAGCGGATGTTGGCAATTTGATCTCTGGTGCCTCTGCCTTTTCTAAAACCTGCTTGAACATCTGGGAGTTCACGGTTTATATACTGCTGAAGCCTGGCTTGGAGAATTTTGAGCATGACTTTACTAGCGTGTGAGATGAGTGCAATTGTGCGGTAGTTTGAGCATTCTTTGGCATTGCCTTTCTTTGGGATTGGAATGAAGACTGACCTCTTCCAGTCCTGTGGCCACTGCTGAGTTTTCCAAATTTGCTGGCATATTGAGTGCAGCACTTTCACAGCATCATCTTTCAAGACTTGAAATAGCTCAACTGGAATTCCATCACCTCCACTAGCTTTGTTCGTAGTGATGCTTTCTAAGGCCCACTTGACTTCACATTCCAAGATGTCTGGCTCTAGGTCAGTGATCACGTTTAGGGAACCAAAAAACTTGAGTATTTTGTGGTGGGGATGTTTTATTGTTTGGTCATCTGCAATCAGCTCTTCACCCTTCCTATAAACTCCCTTATCCTTTTTGTGTTACCACCTATTATATGTGGTATTAATAAGAGTAGTTTCTTCCACTATCAAATTTTTCTTCAACAAAATCTGGTGTTGTCAGGGTCCAACCACCTGATTTAAGGTTGACCAAATGAACACTCCTCTTTGAATACTTTGAATTTTAATCAAGTAACACAAAGATCTGAGGACATCTGGCGGTCATATTCACAACAGCAGCAGCAACTACAGTTGGTGCATTGTGGGATTTTGTTGTGGTTTCTGTCCCTTGACCCTTGGGAGCTCCCCTGATTCTAACCTTGAGTCATTTTCTGCCTTGCCAGTAAGAGCTATGTCCAAACAATGTCCGAAAGCAAATTTATCATTCAAATTCAAGGAGTTACGCAACTGGGAAATTAGAACTATACGTTCAGAAATTTAAATGAAAGACTTTTCAGAGATAGAGATAGGTTTTATTAAAACCTGTATTTCTCTTGTTTTAAAGCTAAAACTTAAAGCCCAAGAGATAGATCACCCTGGGAGAAACTACAGAGTAAGAAAGCAAAAGGATCAGAAATAATACTCTGGGAGATGCCAATATGTGAAGAAGCAGACAGAGGTGACAGTAAGGAAAAGGATATCAGAGAGTTAGGAGAACTCAGGGAAGAAATAATTTCAAAGAGGTGGTCAGAAATATAGCAAATTGCTTAAAGATCAGACAGAGTAAGTACTGAGAAGAAGTCATTGGGATGGGCAATTAGTGGGCCATTGGGTACTTTGAAAGAAGAGATTTAGAGTACCTTTTCAGGTAGGAGTCAAAATCCTATTGTTAAGGAACTAATCAATGCAGATGGTGACTGTAGCCATGAATTAAGACGCTTGCTCCTTGGAAGGAAAGTTATGACCAACCTAGACAGCATATTAAAAAGCAGAGACATTACTTTGCCAACAAAGTTCCGTCTGGTCAAGGCTATGGTTTTTCCAGTAGTCATGTACAAATGTGAGAGTTGGACTATAAAGAAAGCTGAGCGCCAAAGAATTGATGCTTTTGAACTGTGGTGTTGGAGAAGACTCTTCAGAGTCCCTTTGACAGCAAGGAGATCCAGCCAGTCCATCCTAAAGGAAATCAATCCTGAATATTCATTGGAAGGACTGATGCCAAAGCTGAAACTCCAATACTTTGGCCACCTCATGCGAAGAACTGACTCATTGGAAAAGACCCTGATGCTGGGAAACATTGCAGGCAGAAGGAGAAGGGGACAACAGAAGATGAGATGGTTAGATGGCATCACTGATTCAATGGACATGAGTTTGAGTAAATCTGGGAGTTGGTGATGGACAGGGAGGCCTGACATGCTGCAGTCCTTGGGGTCACAGAAGAGTCGGACACGACTGAGCTACTGAACTGAACTGAACTGAAGAAACTAACAGGTGACAAATGGAGGCAGTAGTACAGACTGTTTTAACTGAAGGTTTACTGGTGTGATAAGGGATGAAACAGCAGTAAGGGGTTCAGGGTTAACAGAAGGCTTTTTCTCTAGAGAACTGAGACTTTTCAAATGGAGGAGGAGACGTTGAGAATGTTGGGAAAAGAGATTGGGAATGGCACAGTAAGTGTGGTAGGCCTCAAGGAGACAAAGGATTGCAGTGGTTGAACCTGGGATCTTGGCTGAATAGGCAAGAAGGTGCAGTGGCTCTAAAGTGCGGGCACGCCTGTGTGCTCAGTCACTCAGTCATGTCCAACTCTTTTCGATCCCACAATACTGCCACTTCCTACTCCAGGTTCTAAAGTGAGGTGGAAACAAACAGAAACTCCATTCCAAGCGAGTTGGCTGGCTTGAAGGAGTTCAGTTGGTATCACCAAATTCTGAGCTGCTCTTACATGCGTATTTGCTAAGGCACTCAGTCAGGTCCAACTCTTTGTGACCCTATGGACCATGGCCCACCAGGCTCCTCTGTCCATGGGATTCTCCAGGCAAGAATACTGGAATAGATTGTCATGCCCTTCTCCAGGGGATCTTCCCCACCCAGGGATAGAACCCACATCTCTTTTGTCTCCTGCATTGGCAGGTGGGTTCTTTACCAATAGCGTCAGCTGGGTAACAATCAAAACTGAACAAACCTGCTATACTTTTTCCTTGCTGCCTTCATCATTAGAGTGAAAAACTGGAAACTATCTAAGTGGCCATTAGTGGGGATTTCTTAAATAAATTATGATGTATCCAAATTGTGGTGCTTCCCTGGTGGCTCAGACGCTAAAGAATCCACCTGTAATTCAGGAGACCCAGGTTTGATCCCTGGGTCAGGAAGATCCGCTGGAGAAGAGAATGGCTACCCAACTCATTGGAAAAGAGCTTGATGCTGGGAAAAATTGAAGGCAAAAGGAGAAGAGGGACGCAGAGGATGAGATGGTTAGAGAACATCACCAACTCAATGGACATGAATTTGAGCTCACTCTGGGAGATAGTGAAGGACTGGAAGCCTGGTGTGTTGCAGTCCACGGGTTTGCAAAGAGTCAGACATGACTGAATGACTTAACAACAACAAATGTCATGACTATTTTTCGAAAATAAGTAGACTGTTATCATTGTGTTAATGGTTATATACCAGTCATAATTTGGATTGTTGTTGTTGTTCAGTTGCTAAGTCATGTCTGACCCTTTGCAATCCCATGGACTACAGCATGCCAGGCTTCCCTGTCCTTCACTATCTCCTAGAGTTTGCTCAAACTCACATCCATTGAGTTGGTGATGCCATCCAACCATCTCATCCTCCATTGCCCCCTTCTCCTTCTGCCTTCAGTCTTTCCCAGCATCAGGGTCTTTTCCAGTGGGTCAGTTCTTTGCATCAGGTGGCCAAAGTACAGGAGCTTCAGCTTCAGTATCTATCCTTCCAATGAATATTCAGAGTTGATTTCCTTTAGGATTGACTGGTCTGATCTCCTTGCTGACCAAGGGCCTCTCAAGAGTCTTCTCCAGCACCACAGTTCAAAAGCATCAATTCTTTGGCACTCAGCCTTCTTTATGGTCCAACTCTCACATCCATACATGACTACTGGAAAAATCATAGCTTTGACTATATGGACCTTTGTTGGCAAAGTGATGTCTCTGCTTTTTAATATGCTGTCTAGGTTTGTCATAGCTTTCTTCCAAGGAGCAAGCATCTTTTAATTTCATGGCTGCAGTCACCATCTGCAGTGATTTCGGAGCCCCCAAAAATAAAGTCTCTCACTGTTTCCATTGTTTCTCCATCTGTTTGCCATGAAGTGATGGACCAGATGCCATGATCTTAGTTTATTCATTTATTTATTTATTTTTTGAGTGTTGAGGTGGGGAGCCCCCAACCACGTCAGATTCATTTCACATATGATAATATACATGTTGCAATCCATTCTCCCAAATTATCCCACCCTCACCCTCTCCCACAGAGTCCAAAACTGATCTTAGTTTTTTTAATGTTTAGTTTTACCTCAGCTTTTTCACTCTCCTCTTTCACCTTCATCAAGAGGCTCTTTAGTTCCTCTTTGCTTTCTGCCACAAGGGTGGTGTCATCTGCATATCTGAGGTTATTGATATTTCTCCCGGCAATCTTGATTCCAGCTCGTGCTTCATCCAGCCCAGCATTTTGCATGATGTACTCTGCATATAAGTTGAATAAGCAGGGTGACAATATATAGCCTTGACATTCTCCTTTCCCAGTTTTGATCCAGTCCATTGTTCCATGTCCAGTTCTAGCTGTTGGTTCATGACCTGCATACAGGTTTTTCAGGAGGCAGGTAAGGTGATCTGGTATTCCCATCTCTTGAAGAATTTTCCACAGTTTGTTGTGATGCACACAGTCAAAGGGTTTAGCCTAGTCAATGAAGCAGAAGTAGATGTTTTTCTGGAATTCCTTTGCTTTTTCTATGATCCAGCAGATGTTGGCAATTTGATCTCTGGTTCCTCTGCCTTTTCTAAATCCAGCTTGTACATCTGGAAGTTCTCAGTTCATATATTGTTAAAGCCTATCTTGGAGGATTTTTGGCATGACCTTGCTGGCATGTGAAATGAGTGCAGTTGTGTGGTAGTTTGAACATTCTTTGACATTGCCCTTCTTGACTTGAGAACCCCTTGAAAAAGCATGACATTTGAGAATGTTAAGAAGCATGTTATAAAACATTATGTAAACATGATTTGATTTTGCCAAGATTTTGTGTACATGTGTGAGTACATGCATATATGCAAAGGAGATATCTGAAAGAAAAAGTCACATATGGTGATTTTTATTTATTTGTATTTTCTATATGATTTAAATGTTTACTATATATTTCTATTATTTTAGGGCTCAGAAAATACAATAAATTTGTTTTTTCAGTAATACAAAGTATTAGAAACACCCAAATCACTTATGTTTCCTCCCCACCAGTCAAAACTTTCTTTTATCTTAACGTGGTTTATCTCCTAGAGGTAGGAACTGAGCTGATTAAATTAATTTATGCCAATTTGTGAATGATTAGTATCTCCATTATCCTTCAAAAGATATTTATTTTCTTAAAATATAAATGAATCTCAAAGTGATATTCAAGGTAGATGAACAATGAAGCATGATAATTTGGACAAGCCCCAGAATATGACCCCAGGGCTTCCCTGGTGGCTCAGTGGTAAAGAATCCACCTGCCAATGCAGGAGACCCGGGTTTGACCCCTGGTCCAGGAAAATCCCACATGCAGAGGAACAGCTAAGCCCATGCGCCACAACTACTGAAGCCCGAGCTCCCTGGAGCATGTGCTTTGCAACAAGAAAAGCCACTGCAGTGACAAGCCCTCACACCACAACCAGAGAGTAGCGCCTGCTTGCCACAACTAGAGAAAAGCCCACACAGCAACGAAGATCCAGCACAGCCAAAAATAAATAAATAAAAATCTTAAAATAAGAATATGACCCCATAGCAGATTAATCCTGCCAGGGAATGTATATCCTTCAGGGTCATATTCCCATTTATCCAATACCAGACCACCTGACCTGCCTCTTGAGAAACCTATATGCAGGTCAGGAAGCAACAGTCAGAACTGTACATGGAACAACAGTCTGGTTCCAAATAGGAAAAGGAGTACGTCAAGGTTGTATATTGTCACCTTGCTTATTCAACTTATATGCAGAGTACATCATGAGGAACGCTGGGCTGGAAGAAGCACAAGCTGGAATCAAGATTGCCGGGAGAAATATCAATAACCTCAGATATGCAGATGACACTACCCTTATGGCAGAAAGTGAAGAGGAACTCAAAAGCCTCTTGATGAAAGTGAAAGAGAGTGAAAAGGTTGACTTGAAGCTCAACATTCAGAAAACAAAGATCATGGCATCTGGTCCCATCACTTCATGGGAAATAGATGGAAAAACAGTGGAAACAGTGTCAGACTTTATTTTGGGGGGCTCCAAAATCACTGCAGATGCTGAATGCAGCCATGAAATTAAAAGACGCTTGCTCCTTGGAAGGAAAGTTATGACCAACCTTGATAGTATATTAAAAAGCAGAGACATTACTTCGCCAACAAAGGTCCGTCTAGTCAAGGCTATGGTTTTTCCCGTGGTCATGTATGGATGTGAAAGTTGGACTGTGAAGAAAGCTGATTGCCGAAGAATTGATGCTTTTGAACTGTGGTGTTGGAGAAGACTCTTGAGAGTCCCTTGTACTGCAAGGAGATCCAACCAGTCCATTCTAAAGGAGATCAGTCCTAGGTGTTCATTGGAAGGACTGATGCTAAAGCTGAAACTGCAATACTTTGGCCACCTCATGCGACGAGTTGACTCACTGGAAAAGACTCTGATGCTGGGAAAGGTTGGGGGCGGGAGGAGAAGGAGACAACAGAGAATGAGATGGCTGGATGGCATCACCGACTCTGTGGACATGAGTTTGAGTGAACTCCGGGAGTTGGTGATGGACAGGGAAGCCTGGTGTGCTGCAGTCCATGGGGTCGCAAGGAGTCGGACATGACTAAGCAACTGAACTGAACTGAACTGAGTGTGAGATAATAATCTAAATTGATCTCATTCCAAATTGCTACTTTTCTCAATATCATTTATTCACTCACCGACTTTTGCTTGTGTGCCTTCAGTTCAGTTCAGTTCAGTCGCTCAGTCATGTCCGACTCTCCGCGACCTCATGAATCACAGCACGCCAGGCCTCCCTGTCCATCACCAACTGCCTTACCATGTATTAATTTATTATATCTAAAAGATCTTTTTCTGTTGTGTTGATCTGAGTATTTTTGTAGGGCTTACTGTAGTTCTGTAATGTTTTAATAATTGTTCATGTCAGTCATTGCTTTCCTTCTTAAAAATTTCAAAATGCTATTTTCTGCTTTTTATTTTTCTTATGAATATTAGAATTATTTTTATCAACTGTCTTAAAAATCTTAATTTGGTTTTAATTAATATAGCATTAAGCTTAAAACTTGAATCTCTCCACTTTGTACCGACAAATTATTTTCAGTCTCCTGAGTGAACTCTGGGAGTTGGTGATGGACAGGGAGGCCTGGCGTGCTGTGATTCATGGGGTCGCAACGAGTCAGACATGACTGAGTGACTGAACTGAGCTGAACTGAAGTATTTTTCAGAGGCTCCCTGTTACAGTGGTGGCAGTGGATATATTAACACATTGCAGTGGTGACACAAAGGTTTGTAAGGCAAGGATTACCTATTTTCATGTAAAGTTCGTATATTAAAAAACTGTGACATTTAGGGCCTTCCACTATCAAGAATCTTTGTAATACAAGTGTTGTTGTTTTTTAAGTAGTCCTTTTTTATCTTATTATTTCAGTGTGTCATCTTGAACTTTAGCTACTAATTGTTAAGTTATGCAGGACTGATTTATTTTGCATTCTTTTCCCATTTTTATAAATTGGCTTATTATAGTAGGTTGAAGAACTCTTCAAGTTTTCTTTCTTATAACTCTAGAGAGTAAGGTGGTAAGGTCTGTCTTTCAGAGACTTTACAGATTCATTTTGTAAAGTATTCCAAACCCTAGAATGATTGTTACTTTAGCTACCTGTATGATCTCAGCGAAGTCATTTAAATTCTTTAATCTTAAGCTTTCTCATCTATACAGTGGTTATCATCATATATACCTGAGGTATTAATGTAAGTATACATATAAATGGTCTCTGTGTGGTCACTCAGGAAATGGTGTGCCTTTCCATCTCTCCCTTTCCTCCATTTATTTGTCAGTATCTATTTTGTCAGTCCTCCCCGGTCTTTATTTGCATAATCACTCTCCCTAAGGAAGTTCCTAAATGTCTCCCATGGCTGGTACTTAAGACCAAATGAGGAAAGGATAGAAATAGAGCAAATAATTTTGTAAGCAATCTAGTATTAAATTAATTACAGATCATTTTATAATAGCAAATGTGGCTAAGTCAGTGTTCATACCCATCTTTTAGAAAAATAAGCAAAGTTTAGAAAATTACCTTCTAAGTTATTAATGATTAATATAGGATAATATTTTGGGTGTCACCCTTATGAACTCATTTACAGAACTCCTATTAGTACCAGGTGATAATTCTAAATGTAAATTCTAATCATGTCACCTTCAAGCCAAAACATTGATTAAATGGGCATGTTCATCATTAAAGTGTGTGTGTTTAATTAAAATTGATTTTGGAATAATTTTCTAACTACTGTTTCTTATGTTCAGCGTTATTTTCTGATTATAAAAACTAAGTAAAATTGAGGTATTATTTAGGTTAAGTTACGTATGTTGAGAAGTATCTAATTTTGTATTGTTTTTTTCACAAAGGTCTAATATCTTGTATATCTACTTTATGTCTGAATTTCAGCCTAGGGTATTCTTTTCAGTGTTCAAAATTCAAAAGTTGAAATCTTATCTAAAGAAGATCTTTGATGTTTTAGGCACATTCAGAGTCCTGAGTATGGGGAGACAGGTAGAAAACAAATTTGAGAAAAATAAGTATTTGATTGTTCTTCATCACATTATTTTCATGGTAAAATAATATTCAATATGCTAATTCTGTCATCTGCTATATTCTGTGAGGGCTTTCCTTAGAGCAAAGCAGTGAAAGCATATGTTTAGTGTTAGTCGTATTCACAGTAGAAAGACAGTTTCGTGTGTATTTGAATATTTCCACTTCATCCCTTAAGAATTCTACCAGTAATTATAAGGTAGAAATATTATTATTGAATTTAAAAAGAGAGAAAGAGAAAAGGAATAAGAAAAAGAAAACAGAATCTTGAAAATTTGATTTCCAGCTACAGACCCGATTTCTAGCACTAACAGATTCAATACTATGTTTCTCGATGAACGTGGCATATGCAACAACCATCCATCTGTTCTGATAGGTGGAAACTATCTTTAAATAATAAAGAAACTCCTTTCTGACACAAATACTCTTTGCATTTGAAAGCTAAATAGAATTATGCAGCATGATGTTTGTGTCAGTCTGACATTTATATTAAGACCTATCTGATTATATCTTCTAAAATCTGTTATTTTTGGTAAACACTTTGGTTGACTAGACTGGGTTGGTTTTGTCTTTGGTTTTGCTTTTTTAAGTTTTTCCCTAAAATACTTTCAGCTAACTCTCAGATTAATAATCACGCTATGATGTCAGCCAAATCAAGTGCTAACAAGGAAATGGGAGACCTGTTCAAGAGAGAGATGAGTAAATATCCCAAGAGAGTAATCAAACAGAAAGCAGTCATTTTTCATAAAGAGGAAAATCATTAAAGAAAAGAGGTTCTTTTTAAAAATAAGTTTAACTGGAAACCTGGACTATCTAAAAAGGTGTGCAGATGGTAAGATACTAATGGAAGGGGCAATTGGCAGTATGGTCAGCAGCATGTTCCACCTGCTGCAGGAGTTTGCCTATGGGCAGATGCAACTCCCTGGCTTGAGAAAAAAATGTAGAGGTTACAGTCCAAGTGAGCTAGACACACCTCTAGCCAGAGTGCTGCTCCTAAGTAATTCACACTGCTGACAGCAACAACACTATAATTAAATAAAATGGGAAAACAGTGTGCTGATTCTTTATTAACTACCATGTCAATATGCTTAAAAAATAATTTGAGGTTTTGTATGCCTTTTCTGAATAGGTAGCAACCACACTCCACAGTTTCATAGGTTTCTTCACTCTTCATTTCAGTGTCTTTGGGGCTTCGATGTGAACTAACTTTTAAAATTAAAACTGGATCCAGGTACTTTTTCTCTTTAACAGATTGGGATCCATTAAATCCAACTGCAGACAAATGCTATGAAGAGTGTGTATTGTTTCAAATAGCTGGAGAGGAGAGGAGCTTTCCCCATTACTCACCGGAGCTGTGGTTCACCCAGTAGAGTCATGTTTTTAGTAGGGTTCCTGTGGGAGACCTGTTTGTGAAAGTGGCATTTGTGATTGACTTCAGCTCCCCATGCCAGCTTCAGAAAGTCAAACAGATGTTTCCTCGTTTACTGCAGCAGAGCTCATCACTTACCCCAAGAGGAAAGTCAGAAGAGGCTGGGGACAAGCGCCATTCTGTCAGCCAAGCCACACGAAAATGGAGATAGAGGGCTTATTTGTGTGTGTGTGTGTTTTCTAAATCTGATTAAATCGAGATTAAACTTTGCTTTATTTAAAGATAGAAAGATCCATCTAAATTTCCTGTTTTAACTCTTTTCTCTCCCCCACTTCCTGTCAAAGTTCAGTCTCTTTGGAATATAGTCTTTGTGTTTTACAATTTTGCTTTGAGACCAAAGTTTAACTCCTGATTTGTTCTGAAAGAATAATAAGATCAAAAGTTATTTCTTATTCACACATATCAAAACACATGCACAACCCCAAAAATCAAATAAAATAATGGATTGTGAATTTCATATACCACAGATGATGTGGCCTGGGAATTATTCTCATGAAATGGATTACAAAGATCTAGGTGACATACAATGGAAAACAATATTGCATTAAGCCTGAACTAACATTAGGGGAGACGTAGTAAGACTTTTTTGTCTGATCTGTATATTTAAAAAGTAGTAGTGCCTTCTTTTAAGCTAGAAATAAAATTGTTTTAGAAAATACAAAAAAAATCCATTTTAACCATTTCCATGTTTTTGTTTTAGACTTGTATCAGATGTAGTCTTGCTTAATTGTAGTCTACAGTCTGTTTTTTAAGTTGGACTTTTCTGGAAAATGATCTGACATCTCTTTGCTTGGAATGAATTCCTCTAGCCTGGGGCTTTGGTCAGTGGAAGGGTCGCGGATAGTTTAGAAGTTTCTGTGTAGATGTACATCTCTGTCTCTCCCTTTCAGGCGCTCTCGTTTGCTCTCCTCTCTTGCTCTGTACAAATGCAGAGTGCTGTCTGTGTTTCAGGAAAAGAATGTGTGTTAAAAGAACTAATGGTCCAACTGTCCATCAGACTGGGCAGCAATGGAGGTCATCTGGCGGTCAAAACCAAATAATTTCAGCCTGTTCCTAAAGGCCCTGAAGCTGTTGACTCGACGACTGGAGTTCACCGTCTCTTGTTGCTTCTGTATCCTCTGAAACCTGGGAGTTTTATTTTGGGAGACAAGAACGTACATATTTTCTCCCTAGCAACTGTGTGTACACAGTGCCTGCCGTTCAGTGTTGGCTCAGGTTAGTTTGGCTGAAGTGTACAGTTAGTGCTCCTTCTTGATACATGTCTGCCTGGAGTAGACAATAGACCAGGTTCTAAACCTGGGTGTTCCCAAAGTATTGAGAGAGTCTAGTTATTTGTGTTTATTTGAAATGCATTGTTATACAGAAATTTTAAATATTTTAAAATAGAAAATACTGTCTCTTTTATGAAGAGATCTGTTGTTTTTAATGTGATACCTCCTATGGGCACATATTTTAAGGTAACTTCCAAGTTTCTACATTCATATGGAACAGATGGGAATGGAAGTAGTTTCAGAGAGCTGACAACTCCATTAAAAATGTTTTAAAATCCATAATCCATAAATCTGAACCACATATTGGTTATATTCACAGCCCTTCCAGTATTTCTTGTACCCTATTTGTGAATACCACCACCTGCTGGTAGTTAAATGACAAGATCTTATTTTCCTGAAGAATCAATCTAAAAGTCAATATTAAATAAAAGTTAAATGCTTTTAAGTAGGTAGGTTTTTGAAATGAAAATCTATTTACTGCATTAATTTGAAACATCCCAGCCACAATTCATTTACCAAAACTTTTTAAAAGGCTTTAGAAAAAATTTGGAATACTTTTGAAGGGAAAGCTATTCTTTAGTTGTTTTTACTTCATACCAATTCTTGATTATCTTTTCACTTAAACTTTTTTCCTTGCCCACAGTATTTCAAGCAATCTTAGAAGTATCCAAATCATCAAGTTTGAGTTTCATTGCTTTTACTTCTTTTGTCTGCCCATTTTCTAAAAGAAGTGTTTGCGCACAATGAAATATCTAAATATTGAAAATCTATAGGCTGAATGACTGTCATCTTTTAAAGATTATGTCTGTGAGGAATTTTCCATTCTTATTTTGGCATTGACTCATAAAATATACATTCAAAAAATCTGTTTCATGGGCTTTTTAAAAACAGGGTAAGAAATTTAAAATGTACAATAGAATAGGAAAATCAAATCCTCATGCAATGATATTACAATATACTTGTTTCTTTTAATTGTTCAAATATTTACTCATCAAACAGAAATATACTTTTATAGTTTATAATAAAATAAAATCCAGTGTCACTATTGCCCAATTCATTGTATAACAAAATTTTATGGATTAAGGTAATCCAAAACCACAGCTTTCCAGACCCCCCCCAAAAAAAAAATGTGTGCTGTTTTTATTCTGAAGCTGTGTTCCTAGAGTTTTCTATCATTTGAAAAACTGCATCCTGGTCCAATTTTAATATATGCCTTTAGCAGAGTTATTTGATTTTATATTTGTATCTAGTAAGACTACTTGAAACGTATTGATTTGGAGCCAGGCTCAGAAAATGATTCCTTCTTTTGAAAAATATGATTTTCTAACCTACTGATTGAGGGCTGGTCCTGCAGGTGAAAGGTTCTTTTTGACCTTCCAGTGTGAGAGGCTCTGACACCCCAGCTAGGCCCTCTGCCTTCTGCATCTGCAGCCACACTCCTAATATTTTTAATTATTTGCAACATTAATGTCTCAGTATGTTCAGCATTTCAGGAAATTAGAAGTTGCAGATCTTTGGCAGAAAACAATAAAGGCTTACTGAAACTTGGTTGTACTTACATAGCTTGGCACTAAGTTTTATACACTCACTATCTGGAGAAGAATGAAATTGATCCAATACCGTATTGAGAGGAAGAATGACTTCCAGATATTTTGCTCTCTCGTGGGACCTTTTACAGAACTTTTCCAATATTCTTTCATTGTGTGTGAGGTCCCCCACCCACCCGCCATAAAGCAAAAGCAACCTCTAATGTCAGAAGGGAGGGAGGAACAGAAGAGGGTAGAGGAGGACCACACCAAACCTCTTTTGATGATGGAAATCTAAGTAACAAACCCTATTAATTCAGAACTTTCTCCCTCAATCTGAGAATTCTGGGTTCAGACTGGCCATCCTTTTAGTTTTCACATCTCCCCACCCACCCCCATACCCTCAACTCCAGGCCTCTGATCGCTGCTGCAAGAACTGACTAACGCCCCCTGCTGCTTTCATTTAAAAGGTTACCAAAACAATTGCAAGGTTTTCTGCAGGCTCTTCACATCACAAAGTCTGAGGCTCCTCTGTCGGAGCCTCAGCTGTAAAGCGACCCCTACTGTTCCTATGAGGCCAGTGCACTAATGATTCTCAGGCCTGCACTTCCTAGAACTGCTTAGTATATAAGGAGAAGGTACAGCTTGGCGCCATATTTCTTCTTCAGCTTTGTAAGGATCTGTTCAGAGCAGGCCACCCTTCTCTCGGTCAGAATACAGAATTCTCACTATTTGCAGCTATGAAACAGGTCATATTTTACGGGGTGGTTTTAAGTAATCCTTTCCATTACTTCAGATAAACACACATGAACCATTCTCTCCTTGAAGAGCATGGCACCAAAACTTTTTCAAAAATTATCAAGGAATAACCCCTGCCCTCCTGAGACTTGCAAACCTGGGGGTCATCCAGACCCAAACACAAATGTAATTAGGTCTAATACTGGAATGTGATCATTACTATAATAGAAGTCTAAAGAGATACTGTAGGAGTGGGAGAGATTAATTCCACATGGGGAATTCTGAAAGGCATTTTGGAGTAGGTGGGTTTTGAATTGAATCCTAAAAGATGAATAGAAGAAGAATGTTCCAGGCAGGAGGAACAGTAGTATTGAGAATGTGACATTTGTTTTCACCAGGTTTCTTGCATCTGTTGACTTCTCGGTTGCCTTTGTTGTTAACTGCGTGGTTAACCAATTAAGGCAAAGAGAAAAGCTGATTTGAAATAACCATGGTGTGAAAAAGCTTTGACCTGGAAGCTTACTTTTCTTTCTTTTCACATGGTGATTCTAATATGAATAACATCAAGTTTCTTTTTTCCTCTAACAATCTATTTACCTGTTTCTTTCCATCTATATTCACACACACACAACTCTCCAGAGATTACTCTTGGGCATTTCTCTAGTTTCTAATATGATCTCCACAAGTCAAATCAATTAGATTGAACTGATAATACAATTTAATGACCCTGCTTATCTTTTCAGGTAAACCTGGGAACAGAATGAATCTAAATGCCTACTCATTAACCTTGAAAGGCAATTCTGGTGGTTTTATTCTAATATTTCTTGTGTTTGTTTAGAGTTGAGCACACTTTAAATATGTCTACATTGTTTAATAGCTTCTTGTTGTAAACAGTTTTTTGATGGACTCAATTGATATTCTTCATTAAAGACCAGAGCCTAGTGAACTCATTCACCTTCCCCTTAAATTTACATTCAAACGGGAGATTTCTTAATGGTTTCTTATGTTGCTAACTTCCTAGTTTTAAGTTTATATATTTCATGCTGCCAACCTGGAGTCTCTTGTCCATATAAAATTCTTAATTCTTACTCTGAGATATGTGGAAAACAATTTTCCAACCCTCTCTCTTTCCATTTTTTCCTAATTTCATCTTCTGTGCTATGAATGTCTTCATTAAGGGATTGGTAGGATTTTGGTCCCTAAAGACAAATATTTTATTAGCTCTTAATAGTGATCTGCTATGGGAGGTTACATTTCGAGATATTATTTATTTTAGTATGTTTGTAACTTGTTTTCAAAGAGGATTTTTTTCCTTCCTTTTACATTTCCAACTGAGAAAAATCATCCAGACAAGTCTCCACTGCCACCTACTTGTAGTTTGGAAATTTACATGCACCTGGCTTTTCAAATAGGCAGGGTTTTTTTTTTGCTGTCAGGAATACTGTAGGTGGCATTCTGGATTCTTCTCATGTTTTTAAAGGCATGGGTTTTGTGAAATTGCTAAAAAAAAAAAAAAACACTACTTTATAGGATTTTTACTAACATTCATGGAAATGACTTTTTTCTGTAAATGTGGTACGTCTTCTCCTATGATAATTATATTGCTACAAATTATATAGGTAGCAGTCTAAGTGAAAATACCATTCCTAAATGCTTTATTCATATTTATATTAGGTTTACGTTGCTATAGTCATAACCCTTAATAACTTCTTATAAAAGACATTATATAAAGCATTCATGATTATGCTACAGAAAACTGTTACCTAGCACATTGTAAAAGACAGACATTTTAAAAAACAATATATGTTCCTACTTAATACAGAAAGATGAGTTATCAGACGCTGTGTATACTTGTAATTTCATAAATAATAATAAGGTATGCATAATGGCTCTTTAATGCCCAATGTTATTATATAGAGAAGAAAGTGGACTATTCTAATATAATAACAGATATGAGACTTTTGAATTATTTTTTTCTTCTCATCATAGCAGTGACCACTCTTTGCCTAATGATTTCATTTTATTGCAAATCCTCTGGATGGAAGCTTAAAGATTTGACATTGTTATGTGCTCTTTTAATGCAGGTTATTCTACATTTTATTCAGCCTACTAAAAGTATATTGCCTTGTCTTAGCGTATTTAACTGAAACCCTAGCTTTGAGTCATTTTTGTAGCATGCTCTGTAAAATCTCCCATCTAAAAAAATTATGGACATCCAAGCATCTGCCTAAATTTTTAATTATCTGCCAAAATTCACCTACTTCATTTTTCTCAGTTTTCATACTAGATAACTAGATTCAATTTTAAGAATATTTTGGAAACTGTTCGTTATTCATTCTTACTCTGAGAAATCATTTGAATCACATTGTAGATGTGTGTATTCTGTGTGAAAACATATGGTTAGTGATGAGGAATATTTTATATTTCGCATGAATGTAGAGCTGGCAATTCAGAGTATAGGGCTAGTCCTTTTCTGAAACCATTCAATACTATCTAATTTCCCATCTATACAGTTTGTCCCTAAGTGATATTTTAAAAGCAGCTGTAACTTTATGGTTGTTTATGTTCAGTGACTGTAGAATGGTTGTCTAAGAAAAGTGAAACAAATCTTTGCTGTGTGTTCCCTGGCTAGTACACAAGCAGTATTATGCTTGTACTTTTAAACAACTTCTAATGTAATCTGGTTTCATTTGTATGCTGTACACCCTTTTTAAGACTTTTTTTAATCTCATCTAGAGAAACTGCAAGTCATTCAAGTTTCCTTAACTGCACCAGTAATGTATATAAATCTTGTTAGTATGCAGTGCATTACAGAGTGGAGTGGCATTAAAACTCCTTTGTTGCAAAGTCATGCTTTAAGGAAGGCTTCCAGATCTGAAGATAAATGGTGTGCTTGGTGAATCCACTTCATTTGAAAGTGTCTGGAATATAATTTGTCTTACATGGGCAGTTCTTTCACATAATATAGAAACCAGGTGAGTTCTTGTTGAGCATGTGAATATCAGTATACTAGGATGAAATAAAGCTTCGTATTTTGTATCCTCTCTGATAAATGCAACAGAAGAAGATATTGGGCTTTATAGGAGATTTTGTTTATGGTTTTTACTCAGGTGAACAGAGATCTTTAAAACTTCAATATCAAAAGCACCATAGAAGATAGTCCTGGTGGGAATACCAGTGATTTACTGCATTAGAGCAGCACTGTAACTGGCCACGAATCCCAGCTTTCCTCATGTAGGGTGATAAAGCACTAGCATGTTACTCTGACAGAGTTTTTTGCTGGCACTTGGTGCAAGAGGACAGGCTGGCCAGAAGGTGACTATCCTCAGCAAATTTCTAGTGTTGGGTCACTTTTCTCATCCACGTGGCCCACACCCAAAGTAGCCCTTCCTTTGTGAGCACATCAGCCTCTTGCAGGCATTCAGGAGATATATAGACAGCCTCAGAGGCTCCAGCTGTCAGCTCCTTTTCTGCTTCAAGAAATGAAGAAGCTCCATGCTCTACAGTTATTTTTAAAAAGACTGTAATAAGTTACAGTTATGGGTCATGGTAGTTTTTTTCTATAGTGTTATTACCATTATTATCTTCTACAGCAGTAAAAATTGATTGTTCAGATGAGCAGTGTGAGAGACCCTCAAATTCAGGCAGCAGGACTAAATCTCCCATCTAGATAGAAAAAAGAAAAAGCAAAGAGTATATTAACCTACTATTCTTCTCCCTCCCTCATGACTTACCAACAAATTTTATGAATGTCCATGGATATGCCACAAATATGTTCCTCTAAATGAAACCACATTTTGAAGTTATAAATCTTAAATTTGTGACCATCTGTTATCTGTTTTGGTCATCTTTACCCATATCTGCATTATTGCTGTAATTATAGTAACCTCTTACATAACTCTACATATAAGATTTGTGTTTGTAAAAAAATAAAGGCTAGATGCTGCAAATATGAAAAGGCAAACATTTTTGAGCCCCAGGATGTGTTAACAGAGAGTACAGCTAGTGGTCAAAATGGAATGCTAAATCAGGAATTTTGAGTTATATGACCTTCAGCAAACTACAATACTTTCCAAACTGAGAAGGCAAGGAGACGTATTTTAAAATGTTTTATGACAGAGATTTTAAAATATAATAAAATATTTTAAAAGCTGCAATATGCTAGATTTTCATATAGTTGTTGGTAGCTTTAAAAAATTGAGAGAGTCAAAATAACATTCTATTTTTTCATCCCTTTATTGCATATCAATTATTTGCTATCATCCCTGTGCTTATTCAAGTAGACTTATGAACACTTAATAAAACTCTCTTTGACTTTAGCGGGTATTTTGAATCCTTCTAAAATCACAAGAGTCCTAGCAGTGTTTGGACCAAGTGTCTTGTGATATTGGCTCTATTCCATCTTGAGATGTGGCCACTCTCCTTTCCATATTGAGATATATTTCACAATCATTAATAATGCATCAACCACATACCATTTCTAGAAATATTTTTTATTTATAGCTTGACTCCTTCCTTCCCCACCTCCAATAGCTGAAGGAGCCCTCAGAGCCTCCTGACCCATTTTTACCCTCCTTTCCTTGTATCATAGGCATTGTCCTTTAGAAGACTTTCTGAGCACTGATGAGTAGATCAGTCCTGCTTTTCCATGAATCAAAGTGTCTCCAAATTGTCCAGGGGAGTTTTTCTTCATGAGGTTTTGAGAGCACTGCCTTACAGCTCTCCTGAGAAGCAGGAGTCCTGGTATGCTGATGGACGTCTAGTTGCCTGCATCTCCAGTGCAAAAATATATGACTGTGTAATGCCACAGACTGAAAAAAAAAATACACTGTTATGGGACCTTAAAATATTTTTATTTCCTTTTATATATAAACATGATATTTAAAATTTTATTTTTTTGCTGTGTTTTCATCTTTAAATATTCAGTTCTCATTGATAGTCATTTTCAACTCTGAATGTTCATTTTTATAGTTTTACTTTAATTTCATCATGTAATATCAGACCATTGTTTAAATGAGGCTGATTTATTTGAATATTTCTCTCTTCCTCTACTCTCTGAACTTTATTGACCTAGGTCCATGTGTGAATTCCTAACACAACATACACACACACAAAGTCTGGTAAACTGAAGAATATACATGGGTATGAAGAAAGTGACAAATGTATAGGAGTAACAAGTAAGGAGGAAACTATGCTGTCTATTTTATAATCTTATTTATGTTGATTTAAAAATACATTCTTTGCTGAAGACCTTTAATTTTCATTTTTTGCCTACTAAACTGAACAAGGGAAACTAGTGGTAGTCAGGGTGTTAAACTGAGAGCAGATGGTAGCAATTTAGTAAATATTGTGGTGTCAGTTTTATTTCATTTATACAATTTATTTCATTGAGAAATATAGGGTAAAATAGGTTTCCAAAACAAACGTTATGACTTATATTCTCCTAGAGTGAACTGACTGCATTTCTCATAAGCTGAGGCTGAAGATCTCTTCAAAGGAAAAATTATGGGGCTTGATATCACAAACCTCCAAGGTAGCTCTTAGGGTGTAGATTTTGAGAAGCAGGGACTGGAATGTTTGAATAACATGGAATAGTTGTAAAATAAAAACTATAATCTCTGTCCACATTTTGGTTACATTAGGGAAAATTTTAGTATCCAGCTTTTTGACTGGAAGGTGAGTTTCTGCCAGATTACATAATTATCCATTTTAGGGGAATTGTTTTGAATTTAATAATTACATGGTGCTCCAGAAATAGTCATGACTTTTTCATCTATTACTGTATTCTTCATCCTAATGTTCAGTACATCTGTCTTTATATATATATGATTTAGTAAGTATTGATACAGAAAGAAGAAAAAAACCTTTTTTATATAGCTAAGAAACTAAAAAGAACTTGCCTATACATAGTGGAGCAAAATGGGAGACCCAGAAAGTAGTGTAGGTCACCTCTAATGAGTACTGACAGACGACTGCAGTCTCTACTGTTAGACATAATTCTGATTTAAGATCCAGTCATTTTGTCTGGCTTTAATTTTAATTATATTTTGTTAATTAAAAATAAGATAAGCCCAAACAGAAGTTTCAAACTTTTTTCCTCTTCATTTCTTCACCAAAGACAAAGCTTATAATCATCTGCCTCTTATTAGGTCCCTCTGCTATGATGACGTACAGCATTTGAAGGGGGAGTACTCGCCCATCCCAGGGAGGAGCTTCTGGTTCATTTCAGTGTGTATAGAAATTTCCATGAAAGGGAAAGAAGAAATCTTAACTGTTTACCCAAAGGAACAAGCAAAAGCAAACCAAACCTGAAGCTTTAAGAAATTCAGACCTCTTGGGGTGATATCATAGATTTTTCAGATTATTACTGATAATGTTAGAACTGTATTTGCTTCCATTATTGAAGTTCACATCCTTACTGTTTTGAATTTATGGAATTTACTGGTGTTTCTAGTGGATTGAAGTATAGGGGAACTCTTGTCACTTTAAGGAGGTATAATACCAAGTTTAAGTAAATGTACTTTTCTTCCAAGGAAGTGTGCACAAGAAACTTCATGCTTACATCTAGTAGGCACTCAGTAAATATGAAAAAATGAATTAATGTTCCATGAGCATTATCAGAAAGCTAACATGTTGTCAAGTTCTCTGTAATAAAAGTGATAATACAATGAAATGTGGATATAAATATTTCATGTTTTTATCTTTAGTCATACATATATATATGTGTGCACTTAGGGTTTAAACTCTGTTCATGCTTACATGACTGCTTATTCTGTGTATCAAGAAACTGGTTTAAATTTCTCAAAATGTTTGTATATTACGTGGGACACACAAATTAGAGAGTTAAATCAGTATTTCTGTAGCAGCAAATGGCATTTAATACTGTACAGATTTTGTATATTTGATTCTAGTTTTGTGATTAGGGATGAAAGTTACTTTATACAATGTGCGTCATGAACTGAAGGGAGAAAAAAAATAAAAGAAAACATTTCCTGAAAGAAGTTTCTCTTACCAAAAGTTTTCCTAGTGTTATTTTTATAGCCGAGTGAGAGAGAATTTACAGGGAGCTGAAATCATTGAAGCTAATTAGTTGAATGGCCCTATTATTTATCCAGGGACACGTAGTACAATAATTGCTATTGCAGGTTTGAAGCATCTCAGGGATATTAATTCCAGAGCTTTCATGTCATCTCAGTACAGTAAAACTTCCTAATGGCACCCTGAAGGTGCATAATCTCATTTTAAAACTACTTTTTCTTATTTTTTTCTGAAGGAACTGGCAGAATCTCCTTCCATAAAAGCTGAAAAAGGGGAAGAACTCATAATATTTTCCTCATAAGAAAGCAGTTATATTTTCTTATTATTTTTTTTTTTACTGTGTGACCTTTCCTACCTTCTGATGAGGGGTTTGCTATGGCACTTTATCAAAAGTTTATCTGAACTTGGCTCCTTTGCCTCCCTTTGGTGGCAGCCAGCGTATGTCTTGATCTCTCACAGGGAATAGGGAAGGTGTGAGGCAGCATTGACCCTGGTCCCTTCCACAGTAATTTAGAAGAAGAAGACTTATTACAGAACATAGCGGGGTTCCTGTTAGGTAGGGAGAGATGAGTCCAACACCTAAGCCTAAGAGAAGTCTCCTGAAGCCATCCTAACCCATCCCTAATTTGGGTCCCCTTAGAGAAAACAACAACTATAATATCTCTATAAAGTCACACCAAGAAATGCCACTTGTGTAATTTTAGAGGGAAATGAAGCCATTGCTCATAAAATTGCTAGCACTGTCTTGAGTCAAGAATAGTGTTGGTTGTTTGGCAAACATCCCACACTCATCTCTGGAAAACCATCTTAGTTCTTACATTTATCTTTCTTTTCTCCCTCTCCCTCCCCACACTCTTTCATTCTTGGCCTGGCCACAACTTGAAGATCCAAGTTCTATCCCAGAAAAAATAGTACAATACTTAAAGTTTCTAGGCTTAGACTCATTGAGTCCCATTGGACTTGCAGGAAACATTTCATCCATGCCTCAGCCTCAACCTTTCTCTTTCTTCTCTGACCTTGTAAGTCTCCAGTGAGGTAAAGATTCCGAACCTTCCCTTTAGTGATAGTTAGGACAACTCAGAACCTGAAACTTACTGTGCTTACTTCAAGTTGCAGTTAAGTGAGGAATGACCACAGTGATGTGTCCCCAGTGGGGACCAGAATGATGCTATTCAATCTGTGGTCTTAAAGTCTAAACAACAATTCGTATTCAGTTTTCGAGATCTGAAAGGCAAATACAACTCTTGAGGCCTGGCGTGCTGTGTTTCATGGGGTCACAAAGAGTCGGACACGACTGAGCGACTGAACTGAACTGAACCATGCCATTAAACCGGAGAGAATTTCTCTAGCATCTACCCTAGCGATAAAGCAGCAGAGATCTCCAGGAAAGCCGATGCAATTAGGAAAACAACTTAAGTACAGGATGTAGATCAAAGTTCCTCCCTCATATTGGCTGTGGTTTTAAGTGGCTGAATCTGTATACACACAGATGTGTACCCGTGCACACACATACTGTCTTAGAGCTTTGGTCATTTTTATCACGATATTCTAATTTCTATGCCGAAGTTTCCTTGACTTCCTTTAAATCCAATGTAAACTTATTTGGATAGCAGTTCTTCTATTCATTAAGGCCTTAACTAGAACAAGACATAAAAATGGTAATGATCCATCCTTGTATTCCTTCTCTTGTTGTTATTTTTTAGTTGCTGAGTCATATCTGACTCTTTGAGATCCCATGGACTGTAGCCCACCAGGCTCCTCTGTCCATGGGATTCCCCAGGCAAGAATACTGGCATAGGTTGCCATTTCCTTCTCCAGGAGATCTTTCCAACCCAGAGATCAAACCCGGGTCTCCTGCTTACAGGCAGATTTTTTACTGCTGAGCCACCAGGGAAGACCCATTCCTTCTGTTAGAGTTCGTTATAAGGATTGGTAGATTTTCCAAGGAGTCAGTGGGTATCTTTTCAGATACAAGAATAAATACGTGCAAAGTCACAACTAGTTTATGGCTTATATCAAACCCAGGGCAAGACAGCATATACCTATAGAGTTGCTATGGGGCCTCTGCTCTTGCTGAAAACAGTGCTGCCTTCTTATCTGACTCTTGGTCTCAAGAAATGCTTCTGAGTGAGAAAACCAGGATTAAAATCAAGGATCCTGTCTTCCTGTCCTATATCAACTAAACAAACCAACTGGGTCACTCATAAGTGTGTTGTTCTCTTTTTGTTTCTCTCTCCCCCTCTTTCTCTCTCCTTCTCTTCCATCCTCTATTACATATATTATTTACTCAAGAGTCTGTGCCAACCCTTTGGGGGCTGTTAGAATCTATTTTATAGTTTGCTGGTCACTGACCTGATAAGTCATAATCGCTCAGAAAGAATCATCACAATTTTATCAGGTAAGAGCAGCTGCTGCACAGGCACAGTAAGTTCTTGGGCTTAAAATCTGTGCAGGTATTTTTCTGCAGAGGAAATGGTAAATGAATGCTTTATGAATGCAGTGAAGGAATGTGTGCTCTTGTTTAAGATTTAGCAATGATGTTTTGGAAGAAAAAAATTACCAAGTGTTCAGGGAAAGAATTAAAAACAGAATCTTGAAATTTTACATAGTCCTACTCTATTTGACTTTGAAACCCTCCTAACTTCCCCTTTTCTTGCATTCGCAAAAAAAAGAAAAAATGTGAGGGATGGGGGAACACTGTTTGTGCTCTGTGTGTGTGGCACAAAGTGGGAAGATGGTACAATGGAATTTCTAATATGTAAATTCTTTAGAAAATTCAAGCACATAGATGATTTAATGTTTTAATCAATTAGCTGGAATGCCTTTGAAAGCTTAAAAAAAAAAAAAAAGACAACAAGAAAATTCCAACCAAATGTCTTAAATTGCTAAAATGTCTTTATCTTTTGACCAAGATGGACCTTTAAAAGTCATTAAAGATAAGTACAAATTCATTTCCAGGTCAAACTCCTCTATATTAAAGTTTTGGGGTTTTTTTCCCCAATTTTCTCCTTGTCACTTCCAAGTTATAAACATGTGACTACAGGCTTTGCATAAAAATGCTGAGAGACCCTTAACTATAACAATGTGAATGGTACTACTTTCACTTTAATTTAACTTGATTTAAATGAAAAGAATGTGGAATAAAAGAGGGTATACATTTGGAGGTGATTCTGTATACTTGGTTTTAACCAACAGGCTTTATAAGTATTCATTAAGAAACTCCACTAGGCATGTTTCCTGCTGCAGAATAGACTTTAACGGAAGAAATAAAGCTGTGAAGATTCCGTTTTCACTTTGTTTCTCGTAAAGACAGTCAGGATCCAACATAAACAACAATTTACACCCAGCATTTATTCTGGAAATTACAGTATCGTGCAGTTAACGCGCACAGATAAATAATGTTTTATGGGATTCTGTGGAGCCCTTTCAGAGTAGCGGATGTTTAACCGAATTAAAGGATTTTGAGAACTCAAAGCTCTCATTTTAAGCAGGTTTAAACAGTTAATATTACAAATGCCAGCACAGAGGAGCTGGTCCAAATATATTTTTAATACACAGTTATTTTATTTTCATGATTTCCCATTTTGTTTTTATTACTATTTGGCACCTTCCATTTATACTAAGTCACTTGTCGCCCAGGCTGTCTCCCTCAGGACTTTTCTTGCTTTATGATGACATTTCTTCATCCACTTTTTAATCTCCTATATATCTGCAGGTGTGGAAATATCAGAAATAGAACTATAATTACTGATAGATGAAGTTATATCACAGAGATGATTATAAAAAGAGAATTGTGATTTTAAATAATGATACCACAAAGTCTTTTTTTTTTTTTTTTAAGGAGAGAATCACTTATTTTGGTTAAGTTGTGGTTTTTCTGTTAGTGAAAGGGGTCAGTTTTTAAAAAATCATTTCTTTCTGGAGCAGGAAAAAAAAGGCACCATCTTTCAAACCATGGTAGATTTAACAGTTTGGAGTTGTTTTAATATACAACATATTACAAAGTTATAATGAAGGAATGCTTTGGTGAGAAAAGGCAAGAGATATTTAAATGAAAGACTGAGTACAGGTAAAAGGCTCTGGATAGGGAGGCTTCTGGCAAAAAGTAAGAGCTCCAACTGGCAAGCTGTAGAAAATGCTCCTCAGGTCCTGTCTTACCCTTCAGAGCTATAACAAATCTATGTCATTTTCAAAAGATTGCTCCCTTTCCGAGCCGTTAGGTCTACCTCGTCTCCTTTCTCACTCACTTATGGGGCCTCCGAGCTCTCCCAGATAAGCAATATGTGTCAACATTTACCAGTGAGCCATAATTTTTAGTGAAATTCAAATTGTGGGGTTTTGTAATTTTACTAAAATTCTGTTTTTATAATATAGCCTCAGGAAAGAATGAAAAAGTTTTAATATTCTTGTTTCACTCATGTATTTTATACGAGGTATGATTTTCAATACTTTTATAGCATTAGTTTAGCTGTGGTTAAGGTTAAGTTGGCATTTCTATTCTAAATCACTTTTTTAGGCTTCTGAAACTTGACCTTTTAAATTCTAATGGGACTGAAGCTGAGAGAACTACACCAAGTAAGAGTAATTAAACATGCATAAAGCCATTGAAAACCTGCTATGGGGGCCAGCCCAACAGTCTAATAGAACTGTTTTGCATTGACAAGCTACTGTCTGTTGGAGGACCTCAAAGTATTTCTAATGTGGGGTATATTGAGGCATATTGAAGTTACAGGATTTTATTTTAACGGCCTTCTAGTGAGTCCTTTGCATTGATGGAAACTCAACTCAAAATCCTCCCCCACCCTAGGCAGCTCTTCCTGACCACACCACTCTAAGGCAGTTTCTTCTCTGAGAACAATGTTGACTGCACCACTTACTTCAAATTTGTCTTTATTATCTAATATTACTGTCATATTGTTGTAATCACATGGGATCCTTGGAGACAAGGGTTATATCTTAAACTTCTTATTGCCTACAGTTCTTAATGCAGTACCCTATACCAAAAAAGAGCTTCCCAGGTGGTGCAGTGGTAAAGAATCTGCCTGCAAGCAGGAGAGACCGGAGTTCAATCCCTAGGTCGGGAAGATACCCTGGAGAAGGAAATGGCAGTCCACTCCAGTGTTCTTGCCTGGGAAATCCCATGGACAGAGGAGCCTGGCAGGCTACAGTCCATGGGGTCACCAAGAGTCAGACAAGCATGTGCACACATGCATACTGAGAAAACATTCAATAATTATTTTGTGGAGGATTGGCAAACCTAACAACTAAGAGAACTATTTGTTTTTCTGTAGATCATCATCCCTCATGGAAGATAAATGGGTAAAAATACAGCTAATCAGTCCTTCACTAGGAGGTCTGTTGACTGGCCTCTTTTATCATTATGACCAATTTGTCTTAATAGAAAGAATATTGTTGGCCATTCATTTGTTTATTTATTCAGCAATTTCTTGTCAAGTGCCTACAGTGAAAGAATAGGATAGATGAGGTTCCTGTCCTTATGGGGTTTGCTTTCTATTGGAGAGACTAGTAATAAAGAAGTAAACCAATAAATAAAGTAATTATGTATTGTGATTAGTGTGATTAAGAAATTAAGCAGGATATTATAATAGGGATATGTCTTTCTTCCTTTAGGAAAATTCATGAAAAGAAATTCCAGAAATAAAGTAGAATAATGTTGCAAAATAGATATGTAGCTGCCATACATCATATACACATCCATGGCATATAGTTTGCACTTGACACTCCCCTCCTGAGTTTGCTAGGGAAAAAAGGATGGAAAGAGACATATAAAAGCAGTTTGAAATTTTTTAAATGGTTCACATATTGTTACTGTTATTTTTCCCAGCTGGAAAAGTACACATGTAATGGTATCAAACTTGATCAGCAACCAAAACTTTCATAGGGAAGAAGAGGAAGGTTACTCTTAAATCACTGAGTAAAAAATAAATGAGTGACAATGAGAAATCAGAAGCGTTGGACTTAGTTTGCAAATTGGAGGACCATAAAGTAGACAACATAAGACATGGTACATGATATCAACAGCTTCCTCTGATGACTACTACTCCCTAGCCTCTCTATACTTCTTTGTTGTGTCATTGCCTTAATTATCACATTTGTGCTTTCAAGGTCCTCAGTTAATAGATCTCTAGTTGTGTCATATGTAGTTTTCCCCAAGGGATGGCAACCAATCAGAAGGCAGAGTTTGGTCTCCTACTTCTTCCATAAATTATCAGCCCAAGATCTCCTGTGCATACCTTATAGTGAAATACACATGAATGCTCAGAAATTTTTGTAAAGCAAGTGAATTAGTGCTTATGTGTAAGATATAATGATACCTAATTTCCACTAACGTTTCCACTAATATAGAAGTACTTTTTCATTGTGCCCTGGAATTGATGATTCCGTTCAAATAGTTGGATTAGCAAGAACGTTGACACTATGAGACATCTGAGTCAATGGAATGAAAAGGCTGTTCAACTCCTTTCTTGTGAACATTCTTTCATATATTACTTCAAATACTTACTAAGTACCTCCTTGTTATAGGCTCTGTTCTAAGCCCTCTGGGGATAGAAATGGAGGTGTCAAAGGTGAATGAGACATAGTGGGAGATGACTTGTACCCAAAAAACTGCCGTTCAAAAGATTATGTGATAAGTGCTTAGCTGCTGTAACAACTCCAAGGAGACCAGGCAAGTTAAGAGCAGAGTGATGAGGGGACTTCCCTGGTGGTCTTGTGCAGGGCACGTGGTGGGTTTGATCCGTGGTTGGGGATCTAAGATCCCACATGCACGTGGTGTGGCCAAAAAAAAGATCAGAGTGATGAGGAAGACCAAGAGGCTCTGTAATTTGCTCTCAGAGATGTCTGCACAGTTAGGAAGCCCCAACTGTAGTCTGAGCTGTAACTTGATGTCTTTAGGCAAGTCATTTAACTTCTTCGGGCCCTAATAAAAACAATTAGATCACTTGGTCTCTAAGCTCGTCCAGCTCTAAAACTCCTTGATTCAGGAAGCAGCTGCATTTGAGTCAGACTTTAGATGGATAGGAAAATAGAATAAAGTCCTAGTGCTTGAATAAGAGAAACTCTGTGATGCTGTGGTTTCAGTAGATAGAGATAGGGGAAGACAAAAGTAGGAGTAGCAAACTGCAGAGTGAGGGAGCTACATCTGCCAAGATGTAGGGGTGGGAAAATGCAGGATGTGTTCAGGAAACACCACGTAGTTCAGTCTAACTGGGGTTACGTAATTGTGGGAAGGTGAAAAGAGAGAACTGTAAAGCAAATCAGCCAAATTTATGGAAAACTTTGAATGCCAGTCTGAGGCCTAATATTCAGCCTAACTGAAGCTTTTTTAAGAATGTAATCAATATATTTTGCTTTAGATGCCATCCAGATGACTAAATTACCTAGGCCTTCCATTTCATATGCAAGGTAACACTTACATAGCCCCTGCAATGTGCCAGGTTCTGTTCTAAGTGATTTACTTAGGTTAATTTAGTTTATCTTTGTAAATCCCAATGAGAAAGGGAATATGAAGGAAGATAATTTAGGTACAATGAAAGAAAATGACTCTGAAATGGAATAAAATAAGAAAGTTATGATATTCTATGTATAAGAAATGAGATAACTTAAAATGTGATTTTAAACTAGATTTCAGTGAAAATAAGCAACAATTTAAAAGGGGGAGGGGGACTGTTATTGTACCCATTTTGCAGAAAACTGAAGCACAGAGAAGTAAGTTTCCCAGGGTTACACAGCTAGTGAAATGTTGGGGCTGGAAGTCAAACTCATTTGTGATAACCATTATAGAAAACTTGTTAGTGCTATTTTCATTTTTCTCTCTTTCAAAGTTACATAGTATCTAAATTACACAGAGCAGCCGCTCTCAAGGCATAAATGAAGGCACTTTTTCCCAGCTCCAGTCTGAGCAAGAAACATCTTCCTATAATCAACCACAGCCTGGCATTATCATTATCATTTAAAGAGACTTTATTTTTTTACCAGAAAATGTTCATTTAAATGATGTGTTTTAAAAATCAGATTGTGGAGATTCCCTGGTAGTCTGGTGGTTAAGAGTCCACCTGCCAATGCAGGGGACGTGGGTTCAGTTCCTGGTCCAGGAAGATCCCACATACCGCAGAGCAGCTAAGCCTGTGGTCAACAACTACTGGTCCACGCTCTAGAGCTTGGGGACCACGGCTACTGACGCCTGCGCTCTCTAGAGCCTGTGGGCCGCAACGAGAGAGGCCACCACAACGAGAAGCCCGCGCGCCACAGCTAGAGAGTAGCCCCACCTACTGCAACTAGAGAAAGCCCACGCACAGTGACAGAGACCCAGCATGGCCAAACGTAAATAAATAAATAACAGCAAAAATATATATATTTTAAAAATAGTAATTTTTTTAAGAATCAGATTGCAGGCTGCATTATATAAAGATGATAGTCACTTTTGAAAGGCACAAATATCCCAGAAATTCAAGAGGGGCAATTGCTCCAGCCAAATTAAGGAAGAAGAAACCCGTTATCTTCCAGGTTTCTACCGTTTTATATTCTACGATTTTGGAACTGCTAAGAATCCCTCAGACAGATTGTTTCCCAAACATAAGACTGCTTGAATGAAAGGAAGTCAGAAGGTCAATCCTTCCCCATGTGCCCAACTTCTGTAAGTAAAAGGGGTACATTCTTTTCCCAACTTCTAGCTAAGCAAGGACTTTTAATTGAATTACTACTCCTAGAGATCTCCTGTTCCCATTCTGTGTGATTATGGTCTGGGTTACAGACCCATGAACACATGGAAAGAACCCATGCAGCATTTTAGAGGTTCTAGGACCAAGAACAAAAGCTACTGACAGTATTCAGCTCTTCTGTTTGTTTGTAATGAGTATAATTTTTAGCTAATTACTTGAGCCATTTTCCCTGTGAAAGTATCTTCATCGAAGTGGATCTTCATGCTTTTTGCTAGGCAGTTTGGTTGTCTCCTAGTCTGATCAAACCTTTCTCTGAGGTTCCCAAGTTTCCCTTACTGCACTGTATCGTCAGCAGAGTTTTCAGTTTTCTTCTGCCCACCCCACCTACTTCTAAATGTTTGCTGAAAAGAACCCCTAACAGGAAGTAAACTTGCCTGGCGTGGCCCAGCTGTGTGTGAGGCTTGAGTGAGAGGTATTTATGACCTGACAGGAAGATAAAGATAAAGATGAAGCTGACTGGGTGGCGGTTAGCACGGGGAGAAGGAAATGTTTATGACCCCATCTGCTGGCGTTTCAATAGGATGGAACTGCCTTTATGGCGTCAATCTCCCCTGTGACTTCCTTCCATTTGGGGAGCGATATCTTATTTCAAGATGTTCCCACCACACACACTGTTGTCCCCTTTGTTTAGGGGCATGGGAGGAAGGAAGGACTTTGTGACTGGAATGTGGGGATGGAGTGGTATTTATGGTTATGACTCAAGCTAGAGAAAAGGCTTCATTGGGGTTGATTGTATAGGTCCAGAAAGCTGCCATGCATCCTGCTACTTCCTAAGCATTACCCACACTGAAAGCAGAACCATATTAGCTCTAGTCATTATCAGGCATTAAGGCTAACCATTTTCTAACACTATTATAACAAGAATTACTATAGCTTGATTTCCCTGCCCACTGGGGGAAAAATAACTTACTTTGTAAGTTTCTTGTTTCTTGTCTTTTATTTAATTTCTCTTACTTTTCTTCTCCCCTGTGTCTTTTCTTTCTTCTTTTTTCTTTTCTTTTCTGTCTTTTCTTTCTTTGGAGGAGGAGACACTTAAGACCAACAGGTGCATTGTTGCTCAGTTCAATATCTTTGTCCATAAAGCAAAAGCAGTATGAAATGATCCCTTTCTTAAAACTAGCCCAAGTTAAGAGAGCCTGTAGATAGGTTGATATTCCTTTGTGAGGTGATGCATTTCTAAAGTGCCAAAAACAAGGGAATAGTCTTAGAATATAAAATTCTGTGCACCACTGAAACTGGTGTTTTTATACATATTGATGGTATTCATTTTACTGCAAAATAAGTATTTATTCTTCAGTTTTATTTGTACTTCCCCCAGGCCCATTAGTATAGATTAAATTTTATATTAAATTGCTCAAATAATCAGCACAATATATGTAAATCAAGAGCTTTAGCTTCATTGGTACTATTTGTGTGGATATATGTGACCATATTCAACATAGTCATTTTTTTCTTTGCAAAAACAAGGTTTCTTTCCTTTTTAAAGCTATAATCCTATTTCTAAAAGATGAATTATTTGCCAAACTACACACATACAAAACTCAAAATTATAAAAGAAATAACTGTTCTTGCCACGGGGTTTGTCATTTAAAGAACCGAATAAAGAACTTCTGTTTTGGGGTGAATCACCCAATGATGTGCTTCTGTATCTCCTTAAGGTCCTATCTTCACCTTCACTGGTTGGGAGGAGCAGGGGAGAAGATGACTTACGCAAGCGTTTTTCCCCAGAGAATTCCATAGCAATATTTTTCTAATGGGAGAGTCCTGTAGTTAAGTTGGGCAAATTAGTTATAATCTTTGTACCTGATTACCTAAAGACTGGAAGTAATAGTGTGTGACGAGTTACATTTTCCATTATAGCCCAGGTATAGTCAATTCACAGAGTAGAAATATTCTGGTGGCAATGTCCCTTCAAGGGATTAGAGCTATCAATGAAATAAAACCTCATATAAACATCAAATATCATAAAGCCAAGATCTGATCTTTGATTTTTACAGAAGTTCCTCCACAAAACATCCTATCCTTCCTTCTACAGTACAGGCCCAAGTCTTGGCATGTTCAATCAACTAGCAAATCCAGTCCCAACCATGTTTATTCAGTGTGATTCCCGAGAATAATTTGATAGTCCTATTAGGGAAGATCCTATCACAACTGCGATTTTCTTTTGTGCTACAGGTTACCAGGTGGCATTCATATTAGCAAAGGTTCAAACCACACCATCAAATGGTTCAAACCATATAACCTCTTGTCTTAGGAGTTCAGCTAGCTTCCTAGGCTTCCCTTGCAGTGGTTAACTCTACTGAGAAGCTTTCTATCAGCAATAATAGCTTCAAGGTAGGAAATAAAAAATGGAAAGTGTTTAAATTGTTAATGGGTTTCATGTTCTTGTCACTGTTGAGGGTTTGTTCCCTTTTATAAACTCATAGTTTTTGGTTGACATTGCTTTTATGCGAGCCATCAGCCAGTTGGTGATGGTGTTGCTGTGTTAGACCATTACTGCCGGATTGTATTTGCAGTAAAGAAGGAGAATGGAGGCTGTAAATCTGCAACTGGAGATTTAGGGCTCTGTTACTCTGCAGTTTAGGCCCATGTGCTGGGGAGTCCATTCTCCTCCGGCAGAATTATACCCTCCAAACATGCCTTCCCAGGCACTGATCGACGACATTCATTCCCTGGGCTACCAGTGCACTTAATACGGCTAATTCAGTTAAAGAAGCCTGAGGGGTGAGGTGGATGAGCCTCTCTCCCTGCTGGAAGCCAGATGCCAGGCTGGTTAGTGATCCTGCTTTATCCCTTCCCCATGCAAAGCTGTGAGGAGCTGTTACTGCAATCATAGGGAAAAATAAGAAGAAAATGCTTCTAATGTTGGGCTCTTTCCTCCTTTAAGCAGGAAACGCTGCTTTACCCAACCTCATTAACACTTGTAGTACTAAGTCCATTATCAGGAATATTCAGGAAACACATTCTTGGGGAATTCAGGATGTGTCAGGGGCCTAGATATCTTGACATCATTTCACAAAGCTACCATCAGAGTCCCAAAAGCAGTAGAGTCAGTGCTTAGGGGACAGGTAACTGGAAAGTAGAAAAAAATTTCCCACCCTAACCCAGCTGGGTTGGTTTTGAATAGAAGCAGTTTAGAGGCTAATACCTCTTACCACTAGATTCAGAAATACTTTGGAATGACAACAATATTAAACATATTTAGAATTGCTTTATTAATTATGTATCATTTCTACTACTAAGATATTTTATAGTGAAAAGAATGTTAAAACATTTCCTTGGCTAGCAAAAGTTGTAGGCAAGATTTTAGATGTGTTTTGTTTTGCTTTGTTCAGCCTTCCCCAGAGAGAAAGGGTGTTAAATATAGACTCATCCACATGATCCCTCTGAGGCATGTGGGTCTGCTTTCTGTGTCAGCTGTGGCACAAATGTGCATGATTTACCCATACAACTATTGAACCAGCATTGGCCTATTAAGACTTCAAATGATCTGTTCAGGAGCTGTCAACCCAAATTGAGCTTGAAGCCTTCTGTAAAAGATCTAATTTTCATAATTATCCAGAACCTTCACACCCTCCTTCCCTTTAGCACCACCCACCTCCACACACAGTACACAGAGGAGTAAACACATACATACAGACACAGAGGCACAGAGCAGCACTGTCCCTGGAGATTCATCAGGCCTCTTGCCCGAAAATGCACCGAGTTCATCCAGGGGTCAGGCCTGGCTTTGACTTCCTGTTTGAGGAGCCCCATGTGTGGTGTTCCAGCATCGCTAGAGGCTAGTGATGACTAAGTAACCTTTCACACTATAGCCTCCCACTAAGAAACAAGGTCCCTTATGATTCTAGACCTGGAGTGATTAGGGCACACAAATACCTTCTTAATATATAAGGTGGAATTAATGCCTATAGAAATAGCACTTCACTGTCTCATGGCCTTGCATTTATATAAAGAGGAGAGAGCTGTTGTCTTTGAGGATGAAGAATTTTAAATGCAACCTGATTTAGTCTCAGAGTACACCAGGGACTTTGATCATTTAGCTGTTGCTTAAGGCTGCCTGTGAGCTTTACCTGACCCTGGTCTCCAAAGGAAATCATCGTTTTGCACGTGGAGTTCAGCTGGTAATATCCCTCTAGGTAACCTGGCCTGAAATGTGGACCAGCGGGAACAAGCAGCACGTTCAGGCTTAACCCTTTGCAGCACTGGAGATAAAGAGTACACACTCCAAGGATATGGTCATGCTGATGTTCCTCCAGTAATTCCACTGGAACTACACTGTACCATAAACCATTCGGTCTCTGGACATATATTGCCTATGTGTTAGGAGTGAACAGGCAGCACTTTACTAGGTTCTTCTACAACCTCAGGTTTTTGAGGCAGCTGAGGCTTAAATTCCTTGTCTTAACATGGAACAACTGTATTTCTACATTGGTTGTCAATTGTCTTTGCCCTCAGAGGACATTTGCTGCAACTCAGGGTTCTACACTTAGAATAAAGGGAGTTATTTCCTGTCTTCACTGCTTTTTTGCCTTTTTTTTAATCGTGAGTAGAGACAGTACATTACTCAAACCTTGGCTTTTCCCCCAAGTCTGTTGTTTACAGAGAGACATTTGGGTCCCTGGGGCTCACTCCCATAAAACCTTATTATCATATATTTCAAGACGTAAACTTCAGTTGTCAGCTCAGGAGCAGTTTTTAAAGCCCTGGCTGCTCTTGTTTTTCTTCTGCTTCCCTCTGGTTTATTTTTCTTTCAGCTTTGCCTGTTCTTCCCTCTTCCTCATCTCAAGCAACGCTCAGTTCCAAGCTGGCTCGCTTCTTATTCTACTAATTAGACAAGAAGTCCAGAGAGGCCATTATTAGATTCTGAGAATCTTTATCAGAGCCCATTATGGCCTTAAATACTGCACAAACATTTTACTAACTGAACCCATGAAAATTTCAGCTGATGCATCCTTGGTCTTTAGCATCTACTTTATTTTGTACCTACAGAGTTATGTTTCTGATGATAGAATTCCTAACAGCTTATTTTTCTTTGTATTTATTTTCCACAGGCAGTGAAGGTTTATTCTCTCTTTCTTTTTCTCTCTTTCTCTCTCTCATTCTAATTACTGGCCGTGGTGGTGAAGGGGGTTCCAAGAAGCCTGCTTTTTCTTGGTGGAATACGTGTGAGTGTGTGTAAATGTCATATGTATTAATGTCACCAGTGAGTGGAATTCATGGTTGCCTGTTTTTCTCTCATTTTCTTTACAGGGCCAGGGATTATTTGTATGGACCAATGGTCTCCCTTTTCTTTCAATGGAAGAATAATCCTGCATTATAATATAGTAACTGCAAAAGAAAGCTCTTTTTCTATTTCATTCTTTTCTTTCTTAATTCACTGTCTAGTGAGTTTCTGATTGACTCACAGACCAATTAAAGTAAAATTTAATGGAAGAATAGATTAACTCCCTGAGGTTTCCCTACCATCCATCACATTTTTATAGCAGGAGCTGTGAGGAAGCTCATAACTTCATGCTGTGAATGTGATAATAAAGAGGGCACGGAGAGGATTCCGATTTACAGCCGAGCTGATGTTCGCCAGGACAGAATTTACTGCCCAATCCCCTTCCCCTTTTTATTCAGGAGGAGGTCACTAGATCTGCCCTCAGCCCAGGTCTCAGATACTGAAGGGCAGATTGTCAGGTTGAGATTCTTTCCCTTTAATTGGGGTGGCGTGAGGAGAGAATGTGAATTTCATTGTCCAGAGATGGATATTGTGTTAAATATCCGTCTTTAGGAAGCTGTTGTCACCCCAAATGTTCATATTTTTAAAGGATGTACTTGATTTGTTACTATTTACTCTCATAGAAATTCAGAAATATCAGGCATTTGTTTCTGAGTCATTGAGTCATTGTCTTTTATCTACAGGCTTTTCTGGGTAACTGAAGATATTTCTTTGTATATCTTTATAGCCAACCTTAATAATGTCTTCTTCTGAATATCTTTCTTTTGAGGATCTCAAAGCACTTTGTGATCATTATTTTAGTCTTTCTAATAGGTCCCCAAAAACCTTCCAAATAATTCGCAGTTTACTAATGTTTCTCTGATTCATCTTAACAATGAAGTGTGACAGTGCTTACAGAATGAGTAGTCATATGCCACACTCATGTCTGGGATTAATTTTGTACACTTACTAAAATTTTTACTTCATGTAGCAAATTTGGGGGGGGGCTTGAATATTTAAAAACTGTATCAAATTTCATGAATGTATTAGATATTCCTTTTTTTTTCTGAAGCTTGGTAATATAGAATCAATATTTTAAAATCACACTCATTTGACTGTCCTTGAAATCAAAACATGTCTGAACGGAACTTAGTATGTCTCTCCTCACTGACCTGCTCTTCTTTTTGTATTAAAAAAAAATCTTAAACAGGACGGTCCATCCTTCAAAGTGTTGTAGACTGGAAACTTGGGAATCTTCATAGATCCTCTCTCTCCTGCACACCCAATATCTCATTGGTCACCAAGGCCTGCTGAGTCTCCCTCTTCAGTGTCTCTGGAAACCATCCCCTTCTCTCAATTCTCTTGCCCTAGTCTTACTGCAGGTTTCTCATCATTTCTTTGGACTATTGTGATCACCTTCTAGCCAATCTCCATGTCTTCTCTCATCATTCCCTCTCTAATCCAACCTCGATGCTTATAAAAAAGAATAATCCCTCTAAATGCAAATTTTATAATTTTATCACTAAAACTACTTAAATGACTGCCCGTTGCTTACAAGACACATTTAAATCCTTACACAATCGTTTGTAAGGCAGCATAGCTTCATAGCTTAGATATGATTTCCTAGATTTGAAGAGGTATCATGGTATTGCCAGTTTTTAATTTTGACAAGAATTTTTTAAAAGTTATCACCTTCTTTCAACATAATTTCACAAAAGGAATATATTGATATCAGAAAATAGGAAGAACACAAATCCAGAAAAATATTCTCTTTTATTGAATAGTTATGTAACTTTAGGACTTCCTGGGTGGCTCAGCTGGTAAAGAATCTGCCTGCAATGAGGAAGACCTGGGTTCAGTCCCTAGGTTGGGAAGATCCCCTGGAGAAGGGAAAGGCTACCCACTCCAGTATTCTGGCCTGGAGAATTTCATGGACTGTATAGTCCATGGGGTCACAGAGAGTCGAACACAACACTTTGTATAACTTTGTGGGGGAAAAATCACTTTATAGTTCTTATTTTTTCTCATTTTACTATAGTCCTGAAAACTTATGATGTTCTCTTATTGTATTTGGGAACCTGGAGTTGCTGAGTCGTAACAAATACCTTTTTACTGTATAAGGTAGAACTAATATTGGAAGGAAAGTTATGACCAACCTTGATAGTATATTAAAAAGCAGAGACATTACTTTGCCAACCAAGGTCTGTCTAGTCAAGGCAATGGTTTTTCCCGTGGTCATGTATGGATGTGAGAGTTGGACTGTGAAGAAGGCTGACTGCCGAAGAATCGATGCTTTTGAACTGTGGTGTTGGAGAAGACTCTTGAGAGTCCCTTATACTGCAAGGAGATCCAACCAGTCCATTCTAAAGGAGATCAATCCTGGATGTTCATTGGAGGGACTGATGCTAAAGCTGAAACTGCAATACTTTGGCCACCTCATGCGACGAGTTGACTCACTGGAAAAGACTCTGATGCTGGGAAAGGTTGGGGGCGGGAGGAGAAGGGGACGACGGAGAATGAGATGGCTGGATGGCATCACCGACTCTGTGGACATGAGTTTGAGTGTACTCCGGGAGTTGGTGATGGACAGGGAGGCCTGGCGTGCTGTGATTCATGGGGTCGCGGAGAGTCGGACACGACTGAGCGACTGAACTGAACTGAATATTGGTTAAGCAGATGGTCTTGGCAGTCAGAAAGACCTGAATTTGAAGTCCAGCTTCACAACTTCATAGGTGTATGATCATGGCAAGTTGCTTATCCTCACTGAATTTAATTTCCTCCATTTATAAAACAGAGATAATAATAGTACCTACTTCTTAGTGCTGTTTCAACTATTTCACAATAAATTGCGTATTTTGACCCACTTGACCCACTGTCGGGCACATAGTACGCACTTTGACAGTATGAGATACTACTATGGTGACCTTCTGGCCTCGTCTCCTCTCACTCCCCTAAAAGCACCCTACGTTTCCAGGCACACAGAAGTGTACACAAGTGGTCCCCTGGGCCAAAATACACTGCATATCTTGGAACGTACTTTCCTCCTTGCCTGGAATCCTTCTCCCTCCACTTGTACATCTGGTGAATTCCTACTCTTCCGTCAAGATTCAACTTAAACCTCATAGTCTCAGCATCCCTACTTGTCCCTCCTCCTCCATTGACAAACTGTCTTCCATAGTCTCATAGCATTTTATAGATTGTCAAGCTCATACCAAGTGTTTGTTAAATTTCTTTATTTAATCTCAATTAATGTGATTAAATAATCATACTAGTTATTATTTAATTATATCAATCACCAAACACTACAGATAGATTTATATTAGAGGTTTTATCACTTTTTATTCATTAACTTAATTAATACTTAATTGTGAACCTTCTATGATGCATAAACTTCTGCATAGGGTATATTCCAGTAACAGTAATGCAACATTCAAGATTTGGGAAGACTTAGTTACTCTCCTCTGTGATTTCATGGAACCTGGTAGAAGCATTAATACAAATGATAATTTGTATTTTAGCTATTTGTTCCCATTCTATCCCCTTCCTCTCTAGACTGAGTTCCTCAAGGGCAGTTATCTTACTTATTTTTTTTTCTCCAGTACCTAGAACTTTGAAAGTGCTCAGGGTGTATTTATTGAACAAATGAAGGAATATCAAGAAGCATCCTCAGTGTTAAAGAGCTTGATGAACTTCGTTAACTCTGTGGTTGATTGTGTTGTCCCTGACTTTGAAAGGACACCATCATCCCATGACAATGTAACTATTTTTTTAAAAAGGCTAAACATCTTTTCTGATGGGTCCACATGAATTTTATCCTTCAAACTGTGTCTACAGCTTCATCCAAGCCTGGGGTGGTTTCCCTCCTAAATCAATGGATCATCCTAAGCTATTTCTGGAAAAAAAATGAAGAAGAGGAAGGAAGTATGTTCCCTTGAGCTACTGTAAGAAAAACAGATCTTCCAGTATGTTCTGGTGTGTTTTACTTCTGGTCCAAGTACACTTGAGTCTTGCCTCTGGGTGATGTGATTTTGGGAATGGAATATCATTTTATACTTGCAAAGAGTGTGTTCTCAGTGCCATGAGTTGGATCTGAAAGGTGAACACCAACATTCTTAGCCATCCTTACTTTTGCTTCCCTCCTAAAAGCTGTGCCTCATGGGCAATTAAACATCTCTCTGGCCCAAATTTAACAGACTGCACAGCAGCATCTTGGGTATTCCGCTGTTGTTACCTCCGCACAGGATAAAAAGACTGCATTCTCCATTTCAGAGTTTTGTTCAGTTGATCTTGTTCTGCAGTTTTGCTACCAAATGAAGTCTATGAGTGACACTGATGAACTCAGAAAGCTAACTTTTGAGACAAACTTCATAGTTACCTGGCAAGGTAGGACAGTCCACTACTTTTAGACGTTCTGCTGTCATGACTGCTTAATGCTCCTTGGTCACTCATTCTATGATGCTTCCTGAGTATATGCATTTTTGTTCATTTCTCAGTTTCTTTGTAAATCTGTGCTTCCTCTCTAACTTCATCTACCTTTGCTGTTTGTTCTGCCTTTTATACTTTTATATATCAACAATAACATATATTCCCCACTTTTTAATCTTTTTTCTATAAACTTTTCCTTTATTCCTAGAGAAATCCTATTCATCATTATAAACCCAGTTTAGTCTTTGTCCACTCTGTGAAATCTTCACTCATACACACACAGAATATACAGAAAAAACTAAAATACTAAAATTTATTAGGTGCCTGCTAGGAAACTCATCAGGAACTATATTTGATACTTTTATAAATCTTACTTGCTTAGACCTCACAAAGCATTTAAAAGTAGATGCTATATCCATTCTCAAAACATAAAGTGAAAGTCGCTCAGTCGTGTCCTACTCTTTATGACCCCATGGACTGTATAGTCTCCAGGCCAGAATACTGGAGTGGGTAGCCTTTCCCTTCTCTAGGGAATCTTCCCAACCCAGGGATCGAACCCAGGTTTTCCACATTGCAGGCGGATTCTTTACCAGCTGAGCCACAAGGGAAGCCCAAGAACACTATCCCTTCTCCAGGGGATCTTCCCGACCCAGAAATTGAACTGGGTCTCCTGCATTGCAGGTGGGTTCTTTACCAACTGAGCGATAAGGGAAGCCATAAAACCAGAATAAAAATACTTAAAATGTTTTCCCTAAAGCTTTATGGCAAGCAGTTGGACAGATCTAGAGTTTAAGTCAAGGTTCACATGATTTCAAAGCTGATACATGTTCTACCATATCATGCCACTCCTCATCCTTTTTATCTGTTGTGTATTAATGTATGTGTCTATAATTTTGCTTTTTATTCACCATGTTTATTGTGTTATTCATTTGACTTTCTTTCCTACCAGAAAAATAACTCATTGAAAGTTAAATTTATTTCTTATTTATCTTAGTACCCTTAGGGCTCTCAGAACATTTCCTAATTGAATTAAGGGCTTATTGGATTGGATTGGGTCTCATTACAATTGAGTTGAACTGAACAACAGATTTACTGTGAACCTTGAAATTTTGCATTTCTGATGATGTCTGGGGCTCAGGATGCCATTTTCCTCATGCCAGGTGACATGGTGTCTTCTCAGTTGTCCATATATAGCCATGTGTCTGTGCCAATTTCATCCTGAACAATTGCTCATCTTCCCAGGAAAGTAACTGGAGAACACAGTCATTAGTATACATAAGTTCCTGGAGAACTGTCTTCTGTCTCATATGTATACTGTAGTCAGTGGAGTATATTCAGTCTTTTAGGAATAATTAAAATAGTCTGTGGCTCTAATTAAAGTAGTCTGGATATTTTTAAGAAACATATATAAGAACAAACTGGGTGCTGACATCAAGTTAATTGTGTTATTTTTAGTGGAGCTATCATTGGAGACAGCAGTATGGCACCCAGTGCCTTTTTAATCCTCCTGTCTGGATGTATAGTGTTAAATAACTAGTATCTTGAGCTCTTAAGAGGAAAGACATTAAAGCATAAATAAATAAAGCTGTTATGAAAACCCAGAAAATTATCTAAATACTCTTGTATAAGGAATCATGTAGTGATTAAACTGCTGGCTATGGAGACAAATACCCTTAACACCTTTCACAACTAAAAACAAATCACCAAATGGCTTGGAAATTTTGTTCTATATGGTAGGGGAGCCAGAGAGAAAAGCTGTTGCCCTTAAATTTTTTAGTATTATATTTGATCTGTTTAAATCTTATTTTTACTAGAAATCAGAATCGTCCCTTTCTTTTATTTATTTATTTATTTTTGGCTACACTGGGTCTTTGTTGCTGCACATGGCTTTCTCTAGTTCCAACAAGCAGGAGGCTACTCCTAATTGTGGTGTGTGGGCTTCTCATTGTAGTGGCTTCACTTGTTGCAGAGCACAGGCTCTAGGTGCATGGGCTCAGTAGTTGCATTGCATGGGCTTAGTTGCTCTGTGGCATGTGGGATCTTCCCAGGGATCAAACCCATGTCCCCTACAATGGCAAGTGAACTCTTAACCACTGGAACACCAGAGAAGTCCCTCCCCTTCTTTCTAGTCTATTTCCCTAAACCTTGGCCAAACAGGGGAGATGCAGTCCAGCAAAACCATGCATTCTAACAGTGTAGCTCTTCCACTTTTCTTTTAATGTGAAGAGTCACACCTGTTTCCTGTTAATATCCTCCTTCATCTTAATTCCAGTTGAATGCTGAATCTCATTGCAAAGTAGCTCCATCTAATTTTCTGTAGCTGAAATAGGGTATCTTTTAAACGAGCTGCCCAGAACTGATGGCCTCCCCAGATTGTGATATCTACTGGCCACAACTGCAGCAGAGTTCCTAGTGGAGGTGGAGCATTTCTTCTATAAGATTTACCCTGGAAGCAAACCAAGCTTCTCTAATTTCTTACTGTTTCCCAAGATCAAGATGCAAAAACACATTTCTTAGAAATAATCAAAGCATAATGACTTATACAAGGATACAGTCACAGGTGGGGATATCCACTATGAAATATGGCTCTGGATCATCTGTGATCCTAAGAAAAGAAAGGTCGGGGAGCAAATTTATTTGGAAATAACAGAAACTTTTGGTCAGGTTTTGTATGCTGAAGTTCTGGAGTTAATCATTATCCTGCCGAATCCTGAATGATGTTGCTTGTAGCTTTCCTACGCAGGCAGCATCCCCATGGGAGTCCTACTAACGGTCTTTTGTCAGGCACTATCAGCAGTATTGAGCCAACCTGAGCACCCTATTATTAATCCTTTTCTCCTAGTGACATGACAGCGATCGATGTCTGAACAAGCTATTGAAACTGTAGCAATCAAGTGGACTCCAGTTAATCCAATGGGATACTTACTCAGAGCTTATGGGAAGGGCAGGGAATTTTTTTCTAACTCTGCTCTACTCCTATATCCATACATTCTATGCTGCTATAATTTGGGTAAAAGCTGACATTTACCCAGGCCTGTAAATACACAGGGAACCCTTACTGATGACTCAAATACATTCATATCACATTTGCAGCCATCTGCTACTTCTGTTAATACATAAACTTATCATTGTTATGTATTTACATATGTGCCTATATAAATATAAACCGAGGACAATGAGATGTTTATATGGAAAGGTACTCACCTGGTGATGTTTTTGAACTTACAGAAAGCTATCAGAAGTTACAAAGAATAGTATGTACAACACAAGGTTATCAGATTTCCTGTACTCTACTTCAGGTAGAAGGAAGTCTAAAATGGTGGTGTCCCAACTTAGCTGTGCATGCAGATTCCTAGGTCCCGTTCCCACAGATTGTGATTCAGCTAATCTGAAGTGATGCTCAGTTCAGTTCAGTTCAGTTGCTCAGTCATGTCCGGCTGTCTGCAACCCCATGAATCACAGCACACCAGGCCTTCCTGTCCATCGCCAACTCCCAGAGTTCACTCAGACTCACGTCCATTGAGTCAGTGATATCATCCAGCCACCTCATTCTCTGTCATCCCCTTCTCCTCCTGCCCCCAATCCCTCCCATCATCAGAGTCTTTGCCAGTGAGTCAACTCTTCGCATGAGGTGGCCAAAGTATTAGAGTTTCAGTTTTAGCATCAGTCCTTCCAATGAACACCCAGGACTGATCTCCTTTAGAACAGACTGGTTGGATCTCCTTGCAGTCCAAGGGACTCTCAAGAGTCTTCTCCAACACCACAGTTCAAAAGCATCAATTCTTCGGTGATCAGCTTTCTTCACAGTCCAACTCTCAAGGAGAGTGAAAAAGTTGGCTTAAAGCTCAACATTCAGAAAACTAAGATCATGGCATCTGGTCCCATCACTTCATGGGAAATAGATGGGGAAACAGTGGAAACAGTGTCAGACTTTATTTTCTGGGGCTCCAAAATCACTGCAGATGGTGATTGCAGCCACGAAATTAAAAGACGCTTACTCCTTGAAGTGATGCTCAGGAATCTGCATTTTAAGTTTCAAGGTGACTGATCTTAAATGGCAGTTTTCAAGCTATATTCCAAGGTGCTCTGGGGCTTCCTAAGAGACTCCTAAGTGGTTTATAGGGTGAAGCAGGAGGGACAACAGGGAAGAAGGCCAGAAAGGATAGACCTGTCCTCGATTTTGCTAGCAAATACCTCACTTAAGCAACTTAGTCTCTTGACTCAGTTTCTCTGTAAAATCCATATCAGTAATATTTACCTTTATTTATTCTACATGGGTATTTTGAGAAGAATGAATAGAGAATATAGAAAGAATAAAGAATTACAGAGGATAAAGCCAACACCCCAGTCAGCATAGGAATCTATGAACAGGAAGTCACACACTTTCTCCTGCAGTGAAGTGGGCCTTCTTATCTTAGAGTCACCATTGCTCCCCAGGGCTGGCTGGGGTTTAGGACAGCTCTCCAGAGTCTGAAGTATGTGTCTAATGCTGAGTCTAATCCAGCCTTCATTTACTTCTGCTCACAGATCCTACTTCTCTCAATATTCCCTATTTCTATGGGATAGCCCTTGAAATACTTGGAGACAGTTATCAGATCTCAGGCTAAAATTCCTTGCCTTCTTAAACTATTCATTGGTTAACTCATTTTCTGAAATCCTGTCACCAGCGTGAAGTATTTGTGTAGTACCCTTCCTCAGATTGCGCCAGTTGTTGAGTTAATTTGCTTTTACTTTCTGCACCTGAGTTTTTGTGTTTTCCATTCAATCCTCTTTCTTCAGCATGTCTTTTTGCAGGGCATGATTTGCAGCAGCCATTGCAATAAGCCCTAAATGTTTCTGAAGTTAAGGTGTAAGTATTGGTCTGAAAGAACTAGTGTGCAAGATGCCTCTCAAACATGGTTGCATGATAAACCCTTTTGGAGAAGGTTGTTTTTAAAATGTAAATGTCCAGTGACCTCAACCAGTGAAACAGGGGTGAGGCTCTGGAAAGTGCATCTTTAAGGTACCAGGGATGCAAGTGTAGGTGGCCTGAGAACCACCATGCACACTAACTCAGGAACACTAAATGGTTTAGAGTCTAGGACAGAGACACCTAAACTCTGCCTGCAGTCTCCTGACTGGCTTGAGACCTGTGCAAGCAACTTAAATGTCAGAGTCTTCTTTCTTCATTATCTATATCACATATACCCCCTCCATCATCAGAATCACATGAGATAATATATGTAAAACAATAATTATCACAATGTCTTTTTATGCAAATATATTTTTATACAAGTTTCAGTCAAGTGAATATTTTTATGCCTCTATTCCATTTTGATGCATTTTGTCTAATAAAAGTTTAGGATCATGTAGTCATACCTGCTTATTCATTCAGAAAACAAATTTAAGAAATAATTATTTCATTTGTGTAAATGTGTTGGTCTTGAGTTGTCAATCACAAGTTATTCTTTTGCTGGGCATGATCTTCCCTGTCCCCATCCAGCAGTTCTGGAAGAATCTACCAAAAAAGACCTTCAAATTGAACACAAAACAAAGCTTTTCTGATGCCTCAGCCTGGCATGGACCTGGGGAGACATCCTGGAAGGCTCCCTCTGGTGCAGATTGTTCTAAGAAATAGGTTTTGATAAGAAAATTGCTTGGTTTATTATTTTTAATTTAATGAACCTTGTTCCTGTAAAAATCACAGGGCAGATATTCCAGGAAATCATCATCTTTTTTTAGCCCTAGAGCAGACAGTTCAGTAGTGTCCATGGCTAGACAAGTTTGCCTGACCTGCATCCCAGCCCAAAGGGGCATTGTTGAAAAATGAGAAGGATTTTTCAGTTCAAGATCCGAGCCTGCATGTTCTTCCCTTCCCATGGAGTCTGTCAGCTAGGAGGTGAATTTTAAAATGAAATTTTGTGACATGTGTACTCTCCACTAAAAAATGGAAAAAACCAAGACTCATTTCTCCAAGCTCCCTATCCAAGCACAAGATGAGGAATGGTCTGTGGTCATTAGCACTTGGTTTGGAATAGCCCAGAGGTGAAAGAGTTGCTATTGGATTTCATTAATCTGAAGAATAGTGTTTAGGTTAAAATGTCTTCCTGGTGTTTTAATTGGGGAGCGTAACACTGGTGTTCAGCATCAGACAAAATACATACTCGAGATTAAGGCAGGAAAAAAAAAATGATGACGAGTTGGGCACAGGGCCTCCTACATGCAGGGAGGGTAAGGAACAAGCTGAACCTATGTGTGAAAATCTGGAAATGTTTATGACAACAGAAAAAGCTTTTGCCAACCGAGTTGATATTTTCAGACAACTGATGCTCATTATTCTCTTGCTTTATTTCCCAGTTTATGTAATAAAAACAAAAACTAAAATTTCATCTTAAAACTTCAAAACTCCCTAAGCAGAAAAGAGTATTCATACTTTCCACACATTTATCAGGTGCCTACAACATACCAGGCACTGTGCTAGGTTGAGGATAAAGAGCTTGAGGCTTAGGCCTTGCCCTTGGGGATGCATGGGTGAGAACACGACTCTGGTGGGTCACCAGGTGTGAAGGCAGTGCTAAGAAGTGACCGATCATCCTCTTCAAGGAGCATCAGATGCTAAACCACGGTGTCTTCCCTTCCCTTTCCTACCTTTTCCTTACCCTCCCTGCATGTAGGAGGCCCTGCTCCAGGAACTAAAAGAGTCTATTAGGAATCCTACTACACCTGCCTCTCCTTCAGCTCAGATCTGTGGTGCCTAGTTCTTCCTCTGGTTTCCCATGATGCCTGAAACCTGGTCTTCAACCCCACCTGGTAAGCTTTAAGAGGCATGACAGTGAGCTCTGACACTCCCTAGCTGTGTAACTTAGACAAATTACTTAACCTTTCTGTGCCTCAGTTTTTTCACCTATGAAGAGGGAGAATTCCTACTTCATATGGTTGTTATAAAACTGCATAGTTGATACATGTAAAGCACTTAAAATAACAGCTGACACATAAGTGGAATCTAATAAATGTTAGCCAGGCTATTTCTCCAGTTCTAGAAGAGTACCTGGTTCAAGGCTTAAATTTTTCCCACCTTTATCTTTAAGTTGGGTATAATTTGGGAATCTAACACAGTCCTACAGTAATATCTGAATGATGCTCTAAAAGCATCATTCTATAGGTGCTATAGAAGCATCTGTTACCAGCTTTGGCCAGATGTCAGAAAACATTTAGGGCTATTCAAGTGTCAGTGCTCTCTATGGGAGGTTTATTAACAACACAAATGTTCTATATCCTGTCCTTGAGCTAGACACAATACACTTAAAGTGTTTTAGAGGCAGACTTTTCCATGGTGGGTTAGAAAGATTTCTCTATTCATTCTCCCTCTCCCTCCCATGCCGTCTCTCTCACACACACACAAATACACATATGCAAACACACATACGTACACACTCTATTTATATGATGATGATTCCAGCAATCTTAACGATATTGAATCACATCAGTGTTTCCGTATATATAAGCCTACAGCTTAATTCTAGATACTAAATATGGATCATATCTCTGCTACTCATTAATGCTCAGGATACACATAGGAACATACTTTGAAATGCCTGATGGAATTTATAGCTTCAGTATTTATCTTTATTTAACCAACATTTATATATTAACAACAAAATATTTAACCAACATTTATATTATACTTGCATGTCAGACACAGTTCTAAGCACCTTTCCAATAATAATTCATTTTATCCTCATAACTATATAAGGTAGATATTACCATTACCCCCATCTCGCAGATGAGAAAACTGAAGTGTAGAGAGCAACTTGCTCAAGTCTTACAGCTAGTAAATGGCAGAACCTGAATTCAAAGCAGGCTGTTTGGCTCCAGAGTCCATATTCTTTACCACCACTGTTTCAGTTCAGTTCAGTTCCGTCACTCAATCGTGTCTGACTCCCTGCGACCCCATGAACCGCAGCACACCACACCTCCCTGTCCATCATCAACTCCCGGAGTCCACCCAAACCCATGTCCATTGAGTCGGTGATGTCATCCAACCATCTCATCCTCTGTTGTTCCCTTCTCCTCTGCCCTTGATCTTTCCCAGCATCAGGGTTTTTTCAAATGAGTCAGTTCTTTGCATCAGGTGGCCAAAGTATTGGAGTTTCAGCTTCAACATAAGTCCTTCCAATGAACACCCAGGACTGATCTCCTTTAGGATGGACTGGTTGGATCTCCTTGCAGTCCAAGGGACTCTCAAGAGTCTTCTCCAACACCACAGTTCAAAAGCATCAATTCTTCAGCGCTCAGCTTTCTTCACAGTCCAACTCTCACATCCATACATGACCACTGGAAAAACCATAGCCTTGACTAGACGAACCTTTGTTGGCAAAGTAATGTCTCTGCTTTTTAATATGCTGTCTAGGTTGGTCCTAACTTTCCTTCCAAGGAGTAAGCATCTTTTCATTTCATGGCTGCAGTCACCATCTGTAGTGATTTTGGAGTCCCCAAAAATAAAGTCAGCCTCTGTTTCCACTGTTTCCCCATCTATTTGCTGTGAAGTGATGGGACCAGATGCCATAATCTTAGTTTTCTGAATGTTGAGCTTTAAGTCAACTTTTTCACTCCCCTCTTTCACTTTCATCAAGAGGCTCTTTAGTTCTTCTTCACTTTCTGCCATAAGAGTGGTGTCATCTGCATATCTGAGGTTATTGATATTTCTCCCGGCAACCTTGATTCCAGCTTGTGCTTCTTCCAGCCCAGCGTTTCTCATGATGTACTCTGCATATAAGTTAAATAAGTTTACTGACTAGTAACCTTCACTTCTTCCATTCCTCACAATTAAAAAATAAATATGTTCTGAGGCTATGTTATTGAGCCTACTTTGTCTTGATATAAATTTCCAGAATGCCAGTACTCTCTGCATTCTATAAAATTCTCAACACTATTTATTAGTGGTGTTGGTGATATATTAAATTTAAGTTTTAAGACATTTTTCAGTCCCTTTCTCTGGGTGACAAGGATCTCAAAGGAGGATCCAAGAATCTTAGACCTGAGAAGGAGCCATGTACTCGTGAGGTACCCCCCTGTGAGTTCTACAGATCAAAATGCAGTTAGATCAAAAGACTTGCCCATCATTATAGAACTACTTAATAGCAAAGCTGGTACTAGAACACAAGACAAGAATGAATAGGAGCAGTTGAGAAAAAGACCTACTGGAAATTGTCTTTAATTTCTTACAAGTTAAGGTTCTTTTCATTATATCATGTTCCTTCTCCATCTATAGAAACTGAAGTAAGACTTGGAGGATCACTCCAATCTTGGAAGTCAGAGTAGGGAAAAATCCAGATCCAAGCTGTTAAGTAAGATATGGAGAATTAGCCTGTGCCAGAATTCAAAGCAAGGTCAATGGCCAAAACTAGAGAGACAAGCCAAGGTCAGGCTAAGAGGAAGATTCATTGAAGGGTAAGGCACGAAAACTCAAGTCCACACAAACAGAAGGTGGAAAGTTAGGAAGGAGTAATTGGATTGCAATAACCTGACCATTTTTAAACTCCATATGCTTAAGAAGTTCTAAATTTGAGGGAGGATGCATTCTCCCCTAAATGGTGTGTCCTTATTGAATGACAAGCATCAGATTAACCATGCATATTATATAGAATTTTTCAGTGAGGTCAAAAACACCAGAACCAAGTTTAATGTGCACTTAAAAAAATAGATGAGATTATGGTTTACTCCAGTTCATCTAAGAGATCTGTGCATGGTAAGCTTCTTAGTATCTTAATTTATCTGCCAGTGAAGACTGGACGACTGAGCCGATTCAGCTGGGAACTGAACCTGTGGTTCCAGGAAGTCTAGATATTTCAAACCTCATACTTAGTCCATTAAGATATCCTCTCCAAGAACATAATGTAGTTAAAGTAGATTTAGATATCTTTAGTACAGAGAGTGGATTTTATTTCCACTTTGGGAATTTCTGATCCACAGTAGGGAGAAATATAGATGAAATTCACCTACAGTAGTGCCTATGGAATAATGCATGTATGTCAACATACACTGTCACTTTTCTGATTTACCGTTAAGAAGAGAAAAACCATCTCGAGAGAAGAATTGATTACAAATGCATTTGCTAAATGGAGGGTTCTCTTATTTTTCCTAAAGATCCACAATTGCCTCTATCGATAAAATAGAATAAATTATACTTATTCTGAGAATCTGAAGAGGGACCACTGATTTCACACATCTGTCAGGTGGGTCAGTTTATTTGGGGGACAGTAGGCGAACATCCTGTACCATTACAGGCTGTCAGCCACAGAGAATGTTTACTAATAAGCCTAGCCATTAAGTTGGGTCAGTGATGGATGGTCTGTGTTCCCCTGCCCTGGCCTGGCATGTGCTGTGATACTCACTGACCAGCAGCAGCTGTTGTACTAGCTGCCTTGTTAAGGGTCTCGCCAAGTGACATCAGCTATACATCACCCAGGCTGATACCTTTGATTATTTGGACAGCTCCTGGCATGATGAATCGTTGGGATTGATCTGTCTTTTCTCGCACGTCCTAGTCAGTGTTCTTTACCCATCTCTCTCAACTCTTCATTCTTAAGTTGAGGGCCCTTATTACTGCTCTTTCAGATTATGCACCATCCACCCACTCCAAAGCATAGGATCTGCTCATTTCAGTATTCATAATGAGAAACTGGGATAACGCTGAAGAAAATAAGTGCATCATAGTTAGAACAGATAGGCTGGGGAAACAGTAGCCACTCTCTTGCAGGCAGAAAAACAAGGAGAAAAAGCTTTTTTCCATGGGCATCAGGGGCTCAGCAGCTTTCATTACTGAGGTCATGGACCTTCCACATATTCCATGTGGTACAAATTAAATTTGAATGCTGTGGGTAACCTGAACAATGCCTTCTATTTATAAGATCCCTCTCTTCCAAGGAGTACAAATCATTTTGCACACAGTATCTCAAGCATCACCATATTTCTATAAAAGAAGTTTTATCATTGTGATTTCACCAAGAGAAAAAAATGAGCACAGATATGTATTCCCATATCTGTTTGATTAATAAATATATGACAAAATCAATAACGGGACCTAAAATCTCTGACTCCCTGCTATATTAAGACCTTTAACTCATTGCTTTATAAAATGTTTATTGAGCACCTACTGTGTGTGTGTCGAGAACTGAGAATAAAGAGAGCCTCTGTGTGGCAACCATTAACTCATTCAACCCCACCTAACTCTAAGTCAATATTAGTAAGGGAGAAGCACATGAAAATATACTATTTTACTTAGAGAATCTACATGCATGTTTTAGAGATAAAACTACTATTAGACTTTACCATGACTCAGCCAGAGGCCATGGTAATCTGCCCTTCTCTATTAGATTATAAATTCTTGTGTAGTAAAGACAGTGTTCCCTATCAGTTCAGTTACTCAGTCATGTCTGACTTTTTGCGACCCCATGAATTGCAGCATGCCAGGCTTCCCTATCCTTCACTATCTCCTGGAGTTTGCTTAAATTCATGTCCATTGAGTTGGTGATGCCATCCAATCATCTCATCCTCTGTTGACCCCTTCTCCTCTTGCCCTCAATCTTTCCCAGCATCAGGGTCTTTTCCAGTGAGTCAGCTCTTCAAATCAGGTGGCCAAAGTATTGGAGTTTCAGTTTCAGCATCAGTCCTTCCAGTGAATATTCAAGTTGATTTCCTTTAGAATTAACTGGTTTGATCTCCTTGAAGTCCAAGGGACTCTCAAAAGTCTTCTCCAGCACCATAGTTTGAAAGCGTCTTCTCAGCGCTCAGCCTTCCACATCCATAAATGACTACTGGGAAAACCATAGCTTTGACTATGCAGACCTTTTTCAGCAAAGTGATGTCTCTGCTGTTCTTTCTGCTTTCTAAATCTGTTGAAATTGAATAGATTTGAGTATGGCTATATTGGGACTTCCCTGGTTGTCCAGTGGTTAAGAATCTACCTTCCAATGCAGGGGACCCTGGTTCAATCCCTGGCTGGGGAACTAAGATCCCATGTGCCACAAGACAACTAAGCCTGTGCACCACAACTAAGGAAGCCTATGCACTGCAATGAAGACCCAGCACAGACAAACAAATAAATGAATAAGTAGAAGGAAAACAATAAGACTTTTCAGAAAAATAGCAGTGGCTTTCTAATGTGTTCTAGTACAGCTGGCAAAACTTCATTAAATATGTTTGATTCCCATATATAAACAATTCTACTAACATAAAATATTGCCATATTATATTATGCAAAATAAACTTTCAACTAGGAATATAGCCAACTCCCCTCTCCTCTCAAAAGGGCCACTGAACTAAGCATACTGGGTGTGGTCTCCAAAAAATTCCCATTATATATTTGTTTACTAGTTCTTTTTGGCTCCCTGTAGAAAAGTAGCAAAATAACTCGAGATTTAAGAGAAAATTATGGGAGAAAATTTTAATCTGATAGCGTTTCTTATCCATTAACTACCTTTGGATATGCCACATTATTCCAGAAAAAGAATATTCTAAGGCAAGAATTGAGAACTAATTTATTTATTAAGAATTATTATTCTGTTTGAAAAATGGAGTAGCTCAGTCAGCAGCATAGTTGTAGAACAACTATGTTTAAATCATCTCCACTGCTAGAAAAACATTGGTTTGAGCATATTACTTTCTGACTGTAAACTTTCAATGACTCTGTGTAACTAAAAGGAAGCCTAGATTACTGGAACTTTTTAGCGTGATCTTTGAAGTCTCATTGTTTTTCCAAGCTCATAGATTAAATGCTGAGCATTTCCTAGAACACAGGCACGCATGCTCACCCAACAGAAGCTCTCAGAGTCCAGCTCCAGGTAGCCTCCTCCACAGTCCATGAGCACCTGCGTCCCTGAACTTCAAATGTTTATCTTTTATCTTGACACCTAATCATGTATTTTCTTGCATTGTTACAATTTCAGATAATCAGCTTAGCTCTCTGTGTCTGCTCCCAGAGGCCATCTGCCCTTCTCAGTCCCTAGCACAGTACTTGTACTCATAGAATATGCCAATAGAGTTTCAAGTGAATGAGAATAACTCAAAGCAAACCATCAACCATGGGTCACTCTGAGCTAATAAAAACTGGTTACATTGGCTTATTTTTAAATAACCAATTGTTTTCAAATGTATGTGATAGTTCTTCTAGACTTGATTTGTGAAATTTGCAGAAGTGTCTGTTCTTGGACAGACTTGGTTCTGTGGCCTGGCTTTTATAGATACAGACGCACATAGGATACTGGCCCCACACTTGTTTTCAGAAGCTCATAGGGCATGCCAAAATGACAGTACACTGTGCAGCATGTAATTGCAGCATATAATGTGGAAATTTAGTAGTAACTCAGGAAATGTCCAGAAGATAAGGTCATATAATTGATTGTATAATTCAGAGAACTGCCGTGTTGCTAATAATTAAGCACAAGTGCCTTGGTTATGCCAGCAAGCCATTCTAGGGCTGCTGGAAATCAGAAACTGAAAGGGCTTAAAATTTCCACATAGTTATTTCTCTTGCATAGGTCTTTATGAAGAATAAATCTATTTCTGATTCTTCATACTATAGTTACTATGAGTCAGTTTCTATTTACCAAGCAGGAACTCCAACAGGTTTTAGAATGCCACTAATCTCCACAGCTACACAGGAACTGAGCTACAACCAGGTGGCACTTTAACACTAAAGGGCTTGTTTTCAAATCATATACTTTTCAAGAGGACATTTTAAAAGCACTAAAAATATTTTTCTAGTGTGGTATATATGTATATACAATGGAATATTACTCAGCCATTAAAAAACTAAATAATGCCATTTGAGCAGCATGGATGGTCCTAGAGAATATTATACTTAGTGAAGCAAGTCAGAGAAAGATAAATACTGTATGATATCACTTATATGTGGAATCTAAAAATTCTACAAATGAACCTATATACAAAATAGAAACAGACTCATGGACATAAAAAACAAACTTTTGGTTACCTAAGGAAAGAGGGAAGGAGGACGAGACAAATTAGGAGTATGGGATTAATGGAAACAAATTACTATACTTAAAGTAAATAAGCAACAGGATTTACTGTATAGCACACAGATTAATACTCAATATCTTATAATAAACTATAGTGGAATATAATCTGAAAGAAATAGCTGAATCACTTGGCTGTACACCTGAAACTAACACAATGTTGTAAATCAGTCTTACTTCAATTAACAAAATATTGATCTATTATATGCATCTTCATTTTAGCTAAGTATATTTTTCAGTTACCAAAAAAAAGTCAGTTTAATTATATCTCTGAAATATGATTTTTCTTAGCTGCAGAAAGAGTGTAGGAGTATAGAGGAAGGTAGTGAATGCAAAGAAAACTTCTAGAAAACTCAATAATAGTTAAACCATTATTGATTTACATTTGCTTCAGAAACCCATTTTATCACATTTGCTAGGGAGTTTCCTCTGGACCTATCTCCTTTTACCCCAGCTTAGCTTCCTCAGAGCCCATTGGTGACTCTCTTTGCTCCTCAAAGTCCATGGGTACCTTTCTCTGACTCAATTCCTAGCTACTTAATTCCTGAGCCAGTGTTAAGATTTCATTTAAACTGACATTTCTGGCCTCATCAGTGTTGCAGTTGGCCAGGTGTGTTGTAATAATAATTCTTTATATTTTCATACCATGTTTCGTCTCAGAAATCACTACAGTTTAGAGATACTAACCGTTTGGGCTTTCTCTTTTATCATCAGGAGAAGCTGGCTACAGAGATTATAAAGAGAGATTGATTTGGGGATGTTTCACTGCCACTGAGTAAATTTAGAGCTAGAGCCCCACCTAAAACTTGAAATGCTAAGTATTATTAGCAGGGATACAGTGGAGCTAATATTTTTGAACACTTGCTCTCACCAGGCATTATACTAGAATAGATTTTTAAACATTCCACCTTTTCACTATGAACTGAAGAACGTTGCTAAAAGACATCTCAGGGACTCCTGTCCACCTGCCAGCTGTTTTTCTTTTAAATTTATTTATTTTTGGCTGTGTTGGGTCTTCGTTGCTACGTGGGCTTTTCTCTAGTTGCCAAGAGTGGGGCTTTTCATTGTAATGCATAGGCTTCTCATTGTGGTAGCTTCTCCTATTGTGGAGTACAGGCTTAGTTGCTCCCAGGCGTGTAGGATCTTCCCAGACCAGGGATCGAACCTGTGTCCCCTGCATTGGCAGATGCATTCTTAACCAATGGACCACCAGAGAAGCTCATGTTTTTCTTTCTTAAAAATGTCCAACACTTATGTTTCCACAATCATTCAACTTCCTGGCTCAGAAATTCCTCCTAATGTTCAGCTGAAATTTTTCCTGTTTTAATTTTAAGTTATTTAAATGGCTGCATAAATGTAATAGCTGGTTAGCACCTTCCTTATAAGACCTCTGATGTAACACACTGTTCAGTATTCAAGTTCTGTATAGGTATAAGCCAAGTCACCACTTAGCTTTATGAGTTCCAGGCTAAGAAACACAATTTTTTTAAACCATGTAACATATAATTTCTTATATAATTCTGTAGTAAATTTCATTCAAGGAGAAACTACCTTGGTCTTTCTTCCCTTGTTTCCTAGTATTTCATAAGCTGACAAAGGCGTTAATTAATAGCAAACTACACTGATAGTTTTTTGGTCAACTTTTATTGTATATTATGTATACAGAAAAATGCCCAAAATTGTAAGCATGGAACTCAATGATTTTTTTTAAACAAAGTGAATATTTTCATGTAATCCCTACCCCAATTAAGTTTTAGAACATTATCAGCACCCAAGAAGCTTCTCTCTGCCCTTTCCTAATATCATCTGCCCCAAGGTAACTACTCTCATGACCTCTATCACTAGGTTAATTTTGCCTGTATTTGAACTTCATGTGAATAGCTATACAATACACTCTTGAGTATCTAGAGTCTTTTATTCAGCATTGTGTTTGTGAGAACCATCACTCTTTTTGCATGCAGCAGTAGTTCTTTGTTCTTATTGCTGTAAAGTAGTTTATTTATTCATTTTATTTCGTTCTATTGTAAGTAGACATTTGAGTTGCTTCTACTTTGGATATATTATGAATAATGCCGCTATGAATATTCTTTTTTCAATGTTTTTGTTTTGGTTGTTTATTTTATTTTATATATCTTTTTTCTTTTAAATCTAAATATTTGAAAAATTAATTGCATAAGAAAAGATTCATGATATAGTGTTAAATTTTAAAAAGCAAGTTATAAACTCTCTTCACAATATGAATTACTCCAAAATATTAATTTCTGTCAAAGTGGTAGATTACACATCATTTTCTTATACATGATAAAAAGGTTAATTATTATTGCATATAGTTGTCTTCTTTTAAGCTGCTGTGAACAGTCTTATAACTGTCTTTTGGTGCACACTATGTTGGCATTTCTGTTGGGTTTATACCTACAAGAGGTCAGAGGATTCCGTTTTCTGCCAAGCAGTTTTTCTAATGGCTTGTACCAATTTATACTCCCACCAACAGTGTGTGAAAATTCTAGTTGCTCCCATCCTCACTGGCACTTGGTATTGTCATTTTTTCTTAATTTTAACAATTCTTGTGGGTAGCTTGTAGTAGTTTGTTCACTTGAAATAAACCGGCTGCCCAGATGGATTAGGACTCTGAGAACATCCTTTTTTCCTGCTGCTGTTATGCATTTGCCAAAGGATCATAGGAACAAAGTGGTAGCCAGTAGCCCTCATTTGCATGACTTTGAACTGTTATCTCTGGCGGCTAGAGATTCTAGCCAGAGCAGACTGGAAGACACCACGTGCAGCCATGATAACCTTTTCTTGTTCATTAAGGACCCACTTAGCTCTCCCTGGGGCTGCAACAGACAGCCTGGAAAAGCAGGTCATGACTTCGCGACTATATAATGCCAATCCCATCGATAATAATTCAAAGAGAAAAAATAGAATTTAAATTTAAATAACTAACCCACAGAAGTATGAAAGTCAGGTTGAGGATAGCTGTATTCGTGTTTTGCAGAGTGGATATGATCTCAATAGAGTTTCATATTGGATGCTAAAACCTAGATAATATCTTGAAATGTTTTGAAAATAATAACCAGTAAACAGTCATATTAGAAGCAGTTAGGCAGAATTGGTAAGCTACTTAAGGCTGGACGCAAGAATTTCAAACATGTTTGTGAATGATAATTCCTCTCCTTTTTTCAGCAAGAAATTCAAGTTCAGTGACCAGTGTTTTGCCAGTAAGAAGTAAATAACACCAAACTTTAAAATCAAATGTCAAATTCCACATGCTTTCTACCTTGGATTTGTTTAGTTTCTTAACAATGAAACAAAATTTTCAATAAGTACAGAAGTGCAAATATTGTCCAAATAACCTTGTTAATATTGAGGGAGCTCTTATCTACTGGAAACCTGTATGTTTTGCCCAAAAATTAGAAACAAAAAACCCTTTACTGATGATTCTGAAAACTCAGAAATTAAACATAGCAGTAAGATACATAGATTCAGGAAATTGGATTATTATATCTTTTATAAAAGGTTAACTTTTCTCTTTCTCAATGTCTTTCTCCACATTCCCACCATAAAATATGTGTGCATACTTGTTTTTCTTTGTGTTCTGATTTCACATGGCTACCCCTGTGAGGGTTTTTTAAATCTGCAACCCTCAAAATACTGGATTATTATGGAAACAAAGTACAGTATTTCAAGCATCATGCCACAATAAAAATAACAGGATAATGATTTTCTTTCTCAGTTCAGATATCACAGGCCCAAGTATTGATTGCCTGTTTCTTTTGCCTCCTGTCCTCTGATGAAACTACACTTTTGACACAGAGTCACAATAAAATGTGCCCTTTCCAGAATGAGATCTCTGTAAATGTCATTCACACAGTCATTGTTTTCTAATTCTCTATGTTTTCATCAGAGTAGCACAGAAGCCCTTCACTAAGTAGAGAGAAAGCAAGCAATGTTTAGACTTAGAATTCACTGGAACAAACAAGTTCCATTATTTTGCTAAGGACAAGTAGTATTCTAAAAATAGGCCTCCCTTTCATAGTGACTATGAAATTGCTATTATTAGAACTGAGTGATGAGGACTTAGATAACAGGGGGTTTCATGAAATGTTGTTGGGAATATTGATGTTGGGTTTGGCAGGCAAAGAGAGGTCATAAAATCAGTGTGAATGTTAGTGTTTATGGATGAGAAGGGTTGCTTGGTTGCATGAGCTGAAGTCAGGCTGGAGATCCAGAGGTAATGGCAGGTTTTCCGCCCAAGTCTTCCTCCTGACCTGTGACACTCTTGCTATCAGCTCCAGGTCTCTGATCTCTGCTGCCAGCAAATGATTTGTGATTTTGTTTAAGGATAACTATTGATGGTGGCCTCACTCGAGGCCACCAAACTCATTTCACTTGTGCCCTGCACCAAATTTGATCCCAAAGGTGGAGAGTTTGTATATTAACACAAGGTGACACTTATTACCTTTCTCCTCTTCTGTGAAGTCAGTTTATCTAAAAATATCTCATACAAAAGATCTACAAAAAGCAAGTCATACACAAAGCAGTCATTAAATGTGACAAATGTAATCAGTGCACCTATGACTTCTCAAGATGCTCCCTTGCTGTGACCCTCCGCCTCACATAATGTAGCCTTTTTATTTATTTCCAATAGCTTTCCAATCAGTCAGCACTGGAGTCCTTTTTCTAACCTCAGATCATGGTCTAATAATCAGGTTTGGTGCTTTTATTGGCCTCCAAGGTAGTTTGAGCTGTTAAAATCTTTTCTTAACAAGTTTTTCTTTGATAAGAGATGTTTCAATGAGCTCTGTATCTCTCTTACCTTTGCCTAACCCTTTCTAGACAGACACACAAAATCATGGGTGACACAAACCCTAGCAATATCATCTAACCTCAGCATTAAAACTCATTTCAGCATAGCATCACCTAAAATTTCTAAAAATTACTAGTCATATTAGGTCAGAAGAGAGAGCATGAAGTCTGTACCGATAACTGCAGCTATTTCATTTTGTGAAAAATTTAAATGGCTGGTATTATGAGGATAGCATTCTTCCCACTGAGAGTTGGTTTACTTATCCTTTGGAATACAGGGGAAAAAATCAATATTTTATTTGTGTTCTCCATTTTGTTTATATGTGTCTCAGTCCCTACCTTTCTGATCCAATTTATACCCCAGAGAGATGAAGCTGGGCAATTGCAATTTTTACCTAGCACTACTGTAGCCGATCCTTTCTTGAGAGAGTTTTACTAGAGGTCTGTTCAGAACCTTTTCTTTTGCTCATCTTTGTATCAGTCTATCTGGGAGGCAAAGTAACCTGAAAGATCACTGAAAAAGGCAGGTCTCACTCTCCTTTCCAAGCTTCTTGCTTGTCTTCTATTGACTGTACCTAGAAAAGAAGGTAACCAATTTAGGGGGTGGGGTCTGAAAATGGTTTGGGATAGACTGTGAAGAAAAAAATTAAATCAGTGTAAAGTCAGTACCACATACCTCTCTTAAACTTGACAGAAATATTTAAATTCTAGAGTTCAGGTAAAGAAAGAAAATGTGTGATAAGAGATAGGTTACCTGACATATATTGTAAGAAACCACTCTCATCACATGAAATGCTGGAAATGGGATTTTTGCTCACTGTTTTAGAAGAACTTTCAAGATTTAAAATTCTCAGAAAGTTTTAACTTTCACAAATGTAATATTTGCCAATGTGTCAACTAAAATAAATGTATTTTAGAGAAGGTTTGTCAAAAGAAAGGTCAAAGTTTTTCTGTCTTAAGAATATTCACTGTATTGGGTACTTTGTATAAAGTCCACATAGAGTACATAGTTCTTGCAGCTTATCAGAAATATGTCAGGTGTAATTTCTATTTTATAAGCAAAGAAGATAAGTAGTGACTTTGCTTTTATCACACAATATATCAACAGGACATTGTCAAGATAGAACCTAAATTATAAACTCTCTATTTAGGAATTTTGACCATAACGGTGTATTACTCTCTATAACTCAAACAAAATCAAGTTGTTGCTGGCACCATTTTCTTCAGAGTGCCAAAGATGGGAACCAATTCTTTTCTGAGAAATGTCAAGAGTTATCCAACCATTCAGAGGTTACCAGAATTCACACTGCCCACAAAAACACATGCCTGACAGGTTGCTAAGGACCCCTCTGCAGGTTTCTTCTCTGTGGCAGTGATGTGAACCCAGCAGCTAAAATATGGCCATTTTGACCAGAAGGGCATCCTTAGCGTTTATGGCATCCCTCAGATGAAGCATAGACCAGAGATGGAATGGACAAAGCCGTATTCTGCAAGGTGATGACTCAAGTGCAAAGAAACAGAGCTGGGAATGGGGGGCTATGTGGGGAGATGGTAGTAAAGTTCAGGGCTGGGGAGGGGGGTGGGGTCTCCTGAGGCCTGACAGTCTCAGTCAGAATCAGGGGAAGCTAGAGGGGCTGGGGCCACCTAATCTAAACCCTGATCTCATACTGCTTCCCTGTGGAGAACTCTCAGAACTGCAGCTTCCCTCTGAGGGACCCAGTCAGTCACACCCACCCAGTGTGGTCTCTGCGTGGGCTTGGTATCATCTGAGAGTGATAAAAAAAAAAAAAAAAAGACCAAAAGATGCTGCTGTTAAGAACCTGAACAAAAAGAATAAAATGGAAAACACAAGAGAATGGTCATGTCCTGAACCCAGAGGTATATCCAAGTACAGGTTGATCTGACAGGTCTGCATACTCACCCTTTCCCTTTTACATACTTTAAAAGCCCAAAGCCTCTGGCTGCCCAGTGGTATTCCTTTGGCTCTGCTTTCACAGACCTATATCTGATTTGTTTCCTTGGATGGTCCAAACAAGTTAGTAAAATTATGTACTCTTTCTCTGAAATTTTTTTTTTCACAAGCACTAAGTCACAGTACTCTGACCAACGTAGAAGTTCCCACATTCGCCTTTTTACAATTGCCATCACAACTTTCTGCCTGTCCTCAGCACCCACCCAAAGGTGTTTTGGCAGAAGACACAAGCGTGAACTTACCCCAGCTACCCTATTTGTAAGGCGTTGGGGCAATAAAACACCTTTTCAGTATATAGTTGACTACTTCATTATGGTATAAAAACAGCATTGTATGGACATTACAGTTAGTGAGGAGGTTTCATTTCCCATTTTTTTACATATTAGGAATGGGGAAAAGCTCAGACTTAATTAGTAAAACAGTCAGAAGCTAATGGAAAGCTGTAATGATTAAATTTTGATACTTTTTTAGGGGAGCTGAAGAAAAAGGCAATAAAAGCTGGGGGCTTGTTGGTGATATTTTCCAGGGGCTGTCTGAATCAGAGTGTCGAAAGGAAGTTGACAATGTAATTCACATTCCACAAAGAACCTGTGACCCTTTCTCTTCCTCTCCTCTCCACCCCTGTCAAAGGCTCCACGCTGAAAGCTGTGAGTTGAAGAGGACAAGCCATCAGCAGAGGGTAACTTATGATGAGAAATGAAAATATTTGGATTAGCTATAATACCAAGCCAGTGATATTTACAAATTATTAAACTGCCATCCTCACATCAAACGCTTTTTCTTTTATGAAATACTAAGCTGTACTTTCAGTTTGTTTCAAACTGTCAGGTCCATTATTTGATGTTCCTCTTTGTTTGTTTATCTTAATTAAGATGTTGAATCAATCATTTTTACTTTCTCTCCCCAAGAGCAGCAGCCGGCTCAGAGTAAGGACGAGGGCCGGCCACCCTTGAGCACTGTGCAGGTGCTGAGTCTCGTTTGTTCACAGAGGGATCAAAAACACATTTGTTCTCCCTGATGTGTGGACAGAGTGACAGATTTTTGATAAGGAGGGGGTGGGGGAAGTCTTCCTGTGGTGAGAAATGACATTTCTATCTAGAACAAGTAGAAGCGGTTGTGAATTTTATTCCTGTTTTGGACATGATTTTCCTCCACGACATCACAACAACTCACCACTGACTTGGGAACACTGAGGTGGGGTTGGAAATAGGAGACCACATGTGATCTGAATGTCCTGGATCAAGCAGGAAGCAGGAAACGAGAGCTCTGGACCCTCGCCTAGGAATATGACAATTGTTCTTGCCTCTCTAGCTTTCTTTTTCCATCCTTAGTGTCGCAGCTCAGTCTCCATGCTTGTGGGTCATAGTGTCCTGGAAGTAGGATGGCTTACTGTTGGAGGGACCTTTTCATAAACCAAACTATTTTGTATTCCTCTTGGTACAGAGACATTTCCAGTCCAGCATTTTGTGGGGTTTTTCCACAGCACAGCTTATCTCTGCTAAGACACCAACTTATTATTCAGTCCCCCTTTTGAGAAGTACACATCCTTTCAGAACAGCTAACCAGAGAGAGAGAAGCAACCAAGTAGACATGGGACAGAATTTTACTCTAGATACCTGTCTGCCTATCTCGGGATAAAACCTGTTACCTTGGCCTTATTAGCACCATGCCCTATCTAACTGAGCTAACTGACTATACAATCAATCAGCCAGACAAGTGAGAAACACAGAGAAAGGAAACAAGTCTATCAGATGATATAGGGAGATCTGATGGGAAAAGAAAGCAGTACTTTACTTTTAAACCATCCTAGAAGCAATCCAAACACAGTTACAGAATTAAACAGATTTCTTATATTTTAGACTGCATGCTTCTAGACCAGTATAGTTCTGCTTTGTATTCTCAGATCTGTCACAGACTGGGAGGTACTGACATACCTGGAACCCGAGAGTTAGGAAAGTACATCTTGTCATTGATCAGAATCTTTTAAAGCTCATCTCAGCAGAATTTGTATGTGAAATAAATAGCTAGTGTGGAAATCCATGACCAGGTATGCCGTTCTGCTCCTGACAGATTACAGAAGCTGACTCCAGGGACTTGGGAAGAAGGACTGAATTCAGATCTTTCATTAGGCAAGAGGTGGACTTTTTGGATCACATAATTCCAAGAGGAATCGTAAGCTTTCAAAAGACAAACCAAGCACTTCATTTATTTGAGACCTCTGTTATGACGCCTGGGCCACAGATAAGTACTTTCAACAAATTCTCACTCTTCATTAGTGGAAAACAGTTTCCTCTAATCACCACGAATTGTTCAACACCTGGCATTAAGCAATCTTTGCTTACCACACTCATTTGCTCTCTTTCCGGTGGGATATTCTAGGTTCATAAGGTGACCGCCTGTACTTGTTTCACTGCATGCACCGTTCCTGGCATGGCTTAGCCATCTCCCCTTCTCTGTCTTTCTAGATGGGCTCACGGCTGCCCTGAACAGCTCCCTGCCTCCTTAACTCCCTAACAACTAGACTCACCTATGCGGCTCAAGTTCTGGCCAGTGGAATGTGAAAGGAATGGGTTAATTTTAGGAATACACACAGGTGAGGGAGGGTGATGCTGTAGCCCTTGCCCCTTTTTCCCTTCCTGCTGGCTAGAGCTGGAGCCAGCTCAGACCATGTGGAAGAAATCATTTGCTAAAGATGGTGGAGACAAGACAGAGGAGACAAGCATATGAAATACCGTCCAATTGCCTGGCTACCTCCCTCCTGCATAGTTTATTCCTGAGAGATTATCTTCTTTCTTGTTAGGCCTGTATTTTGGGGGAGTTTCTGTCACATTGACGGAACTAGTCCTAACAGATTTACCTGGTAAGTACTCTCTTTGGAGGCTAATCAAGGCTAAGACAAGTATGGCAAGACTTAGAGAGAGGACTATAAAGCATGGGATGGGAAGAGATACTACAGTAATGAAAAGACTGCAAGAGGCTTCTTCAGCCTTTTGAAAGGATGAAATAAACCTGAGTTATATGAGCATAAACAATCATTGCCCTGGTATTTCTTAAATGGTGTTATGCAGAAGCCCTAACTTTCATAGATTAGTGTTTTATGAAGTCTTGTTAATAATACTCCCAGGTAGTTTGTCAAAACTGTGATATAGATAAGTCATCTCAGTTCTTTTCCGCGTCATCTTTTGTTTCTTTGTGTTTATGGAACTCCCTTGCCTCTCACCACTTGTTCTGGTACTCAGTGTTCAGGCCCCCAACCTGGGATCCCACCTTACCAAGGCCCACCAGCAAGCCATCAGGTTGACATATTGACTCCAAGGTTGCAGTTTTCAACTCTGGAAGAACATCTGAAAATCCATAGAGCTTTGTAAAAATAAACATGCCTCAGCCATACTCCCACATGATCCTGATTCCACAAATGTAGGGTACTGTCCGAGTATTTCCATTTTTGAAAGATTGACAGGTGATTGTGATTGTGATGTGCAGCTGAGTTAAGAACCACTGCTCTGAGGTACTAATGACTAATAATAGCTCAGTGCAGCAGCATCAGCCACACACAGCTCATGGATAAGAGTCAGTGCTGGACATACTTCCATCAGTTCTCTCTGTTTGGTGGCCTGATGCATGGTTGCAAGCAACCGTGCTTTGTCTCTGGGAGAGCCAGCTCTCCGGGCCTCCCTCTCTCAACATCCTTGATGCACTTGTTCGTTATCATGCTGTGGACCGGAATGCCTCTCCGAGAGGCATTTGGATTTCAGTAGAGAATAATGCTTTCATCTAAGGGAATGGACTTCTAATGGTGGTATTTCAGGAATTAAGGGAGTCAGTTGAAAAGATATTTAGGAAGAGGGACCCTTTTCCAGTTTCCTTAAACACACACTAGTTAAGCAGCATTGATTCTATTTGGTGCTACTTTTTTAAAAAAAAATCACTGGGCCTATTTCAAAAGATTAGACTTCTGAGGGTTTTCCCTGGTGCCTCAGCTGGTAAAGAATCCACCTGCAGTGTGGGAGACCTGGGTTCGATCCCTGGGTGGGGAAGATCCCCTGGAGAAGGGAAAAGCTACCCACTCCAGTATTCTGGCCTGGAGAATTCCATGGACTGTATAGTCCATGCGGTCCCAAAGAGTTGGACACAACTGAGCGACTTTCACTTTCACTTTTCAGACTTCTGGGAAGCAAAAGAGCCTTTTTTCTTCATTTTCCCTTATACGCTCTTTGGGATCCCTCTCAGCCCTCACACTTTCTTTTCCCCCCCAGAGAAGCAGTGTCATTCATCCCTAATTCAGCCATGGTTTGATGACAAGAGAGCTTGTGTTATTCTGAATATCCTTTCATGACTGGAATATGATCTTAGAACACAGAGCAGAGGCTCTTTTAGAGATCAGTCTGCTATTATATCACAGAAAGAGGCAGGCTAATAAATATATTCATACATCTAGCTATCTCTTACAAACATGATGTAATTATGGATTGTACAATGTCTTAAATAATCCTTAATATTTCTCTGATTCTTCTTCTCAGCTGTTTAAGCTGTTTCGTTTTACTTTTATTCCTTCATTACAGAGTCTATAAATACCTACCTCCTAGGACTGTTATCGGAGAAGGCAATGGCAAGCCACTCCAGTACTCTTGCCTAGAAAATCCCATGGATGGAGCAGCCTGGTAGGCTGCAGTCTGTGGGGTCGCTAAGAGTCAGACACGACTGAGCGACTTCACTTTCACTTTTCACTTTCACACATTGGAGAAGGAAATGGCAACCCACTCCAGTGTTCTTGCCTGGAGAATCCCAGGGACAGGGGAGCCTGGTGGGCTTCCGTCTATGGGGTCACACAGAGTCAGACACGACTGAAGTGACTTAGCAGCAGCAGCAGCAGGACTGTTATAAAAATTGAACTAAATAAAAGGTTTGAACCTGCTCTAAAATTTCTGAAGCTCTATACAGATATATAGTCATGTTTCTATAATAGAGACTATATAATCTTTGTGTGCCAGTACTTCAAATCTTTGATGGAGAAAAGAGATGCCAAGAGATTAATGGTACGGATTGTCATGAGGACTCCTTATTCCTGTTCCTGCTTTGTCCACTTACTAACTGAGAGACTTGAATGAATAACTTGAATTTCTCTGTCAAGAGAAGAATGATCATTTTTCTTATTACAGATAATTATGCCTATTATATTATGGGCTTCCCTGGTGGCTCAGATGGTAAAGAGTCTGCCTGCCATGCGGGAGACCTGGATTCAATCCCTGGGTCAGGAATATCCCCTGGAGAAGGAAATGGCAACCCACTCCAGTATTCTTGCCTGGAAAATTCCATGGACAAAGAAGCCTGGTGGCTACAGTACATGGGGTCACAAAGAGTTGGACATGACTGAGTGACTAACACACATTCCAATTATAGAGGTAGCAGTGAGGATTAATGAATCAAAGTGTGTTGGGAGATTTAACAGTCCATAGATTTAAAAATTCTGCAGAAAGAATCTTGGAAGGGAGTTTTAGATACCGCCCAAGATCACAGTGATGAGCTAGCACTGGAACCTTGGCCCTGGGGCAGTTGATCCTCTATTCTAATTATTAGTACACTTCCTCTGCTAACTAAGACAAAGCGAAGAGTTTTTATTTTTCTTCATTACAAAAACGCATTGAATTGTCTGCAGAGATTTTTTTAACCATCACTGATTTATTACCCTGGAAACAAGGATTTGTAATGAGGGTATCACACCTTTGTTGGTGTGAACTGTTCTCTGGGAATAGACAGAGATCATTGAAATATAAGCAGGACCAGTAGGCTAAGGGCAACCTCCACTAATTGTTTATTTTCTTTCCAAAGTGGCAAGAAGTTGTTGGAGTTTCATACTTCATTTTGTATACAAATTGAGGTCCTGGGGGAGAGTATCCTTCATGTGAACAGCTCTCCCAGTTACAGGAGAAAACTGAGTAACAGTAAAACCCTCAGGGACATCATTTAATATTTCCAGCATTTCACATGAGCTTCTGACACTCGAGTCTTCAAGGGGAAAGCTGATTTATACCTTCAGTCATTGGACAATGTAAAGGTGAGGTCAGGCATAGGCATCCTTCATCCCTTTTTCCGTTGCTCACAGGTCCCTCGGGCAAGGTGGAATCAAAGCATTTCAAATGGTAGAGGTCACAAGAGTGACACTGTAAGAGGTAAGAGAGCACAGCCTCCTTCCTCTACCAGAGGGTCTGAAGCCCATATATCTTCATATTGCCGTTGTTTCCACTTGAAAAATTACATGCAGTTGGTTTTACTTTTCCTTCCCTTCCTAGTCTTAAAACATGATTTCCACTCCCAATCTAATGTGTAATTTATGTCAAGAATAATGATTATGGGTTTCTGATTATTTTTTAAAAAACGAAACCTTTAACATAAATGCAGACAACAGGTGTCTTGTTTTATGGCCTTGTACCTTTCTAATCCTATAAATTAAAATCATGTCTGTGCTCTCTGTGCCTTTGCACTGACCTGAAGTTGTCTTTCTAGGACGTCCTGGGAGTTGTTTGCTCTCTGGTGCAATACCTACCACATGGTAGGTTCCAAATAAATTTTTTCTGATTTAATTTTATCTGCAGCTGCTTTATACAATTTTGGTCATGCCTAGTGATATAAAACTATTCTATAAAGTGCAACACAAGTTTATACTCAGGGATTCAGACCCCCAGATTTCATAAAGGGATCACATACCCTTTGTTACTCGTGATATAAAACAGATCTCCCGTGGAAAGAGAACTCCTGTTTTTGTGGGTCCCCTTGCAATGTAGGAAGGTGTTAAGCAGAATTAAGCCTATGGTACAAAGTACAATATTAGAATTTTAAATGAATCTTAAGTTGCACAAAGATTGCAGATTATTAAAATATTCTTAAAATGGTACCTAATTCAGTGGTACCTATGGCTTTGTGTAAGTGGTTTTTAGTAAAAATTGCTTCTCTTTATTCCACACCAATTTCTTCTTTCTTTTCTCGATTCCTTTGTCATAAACCCTTCATACCAAGTTTAAGAATTTTGTATATTTAGCAAAATTCAGAATGGATATCATCATTATGTCAATATGGAGACATGTGGCTTTGTTGTAAATTTTTTTTCCATTTTCTCATTATTTTTTATTTCCACCGAAATAAAAGACATATGGTTTTAAAAAATCAAATAATACTACATTCATCCCTTTCTAATTTCTGAGTACTGCTCTCCAGAAGCAACCCCTTTAGATCTTTCATCAATTCTGCTGTGTAAATTTAGAAATTCATGAAATAATTCTTTCTAAATAATGTTATTTCTAAATAATTTTAAATAATAAATTTCTAAATAATACTGTTATACAGTTTTTTTTTCTTTTTCAATTTCCAGTATTAACTGTTGATTTTATATTCTGTCAGAGGAGAATTTAACACTCCTCTAATCCCAGTCTTCACTTCTCCTCCCTTCATCTTCCCAACATGATTATACTATAATTTTTAGTTTGTTTAGTTTTAGGCTTTACATGTTTTAACTATGTAAATTTTATTTACTGCCAACCCTTATAAACTTCTATAATTAAATTTTATTTCTTGTTTTTTCCAGAGTAGGAAAATGCCTTGGCTTTTTTCATTTTATTAGTTTTCTAAGTCACCATCCCTAATTCTTCCTGAACTTTGTAGGAGAATTGGAAGTGTTCACCCACATCAGATGATTCAGCAGGTCCATTTTGTTCTTAGAGCAGCTCTTCTGGAGACCTCTGTCCTCCTCCCCACTGTGGGCTGCCTACCTTGGAACTTCCCTTTGTCTCAGAGCCCCACCAGGATCCATCACCTTCTTTACTGATGGACCCTCTCACTTTGGTGGGGCACATGTTCTGGTGCCTAGAAAGGCTGCCCAGGATATAAATTTCTTGAGAGTGTGCATGTCTGAAAACCTCTTTAGTCTACCTTTACACTTGATTGGTAGTTTAGGTGTTAAAACGGTGATGGAAATTATTTTCCCTTAGAATTTGTAAAGTTTTGCTTCATTTTAACTTCTAGTGTCACCGTAAAGAAATTAAATGCCAATCTGATTCTTGATTCTTTGTGTATGACCAATTTTTCCCCCAACTCAGAAGCTTTTACAAACTTCTTGTTATCCATTGTGTTATGAAATTTCAAGTCATCACCAAGATGTGGGTCTCTTTGAAATTTCATGTGCTGGGTGTATGGTGATCTCTTTCAGTCAGAAGATTTATATCTCACATTTTGAGAAAATTTAAAGTTTCTTTGATCATTGTCTTCCCTTTACTTTCTGTGTTCTAATGTTTTTATCTCTTCTGTTTTCTGTTTTCTTAATCTTTATGCCCTACTTTTTAAATATGTCCTCAATTACATCTTCAACCCATCTATTGATTTTGTTTTTAATTTTGACTACCGTATGTTTAAGACTAGCCTTTCTTGTTCTCTGATTGTTTCTTTTTAAGCATCCTATTTCGTGAATTCAGCTACTTCTTATCCCTCTGGGAACATTAATGATGGCTCATTTGTTTTGGTTTTTAATTTTCCTTTCTGCTCCCTAAATCAATTGTTTCCTCTGAGTTCCTTTTTGTCTGTTGTATGTTTTGGTCTTTGTCCTCCATGGTGGAAGCTTTTCTGCAAATGTCTAGGGATCTTTAGACCTTGCTCACATTTAAATATGAGGCACTACTGAACTGAACTGAAAAGGCAGATTGAAACTTCTGTATGCCAAGGCGGGACATATTCACTGATGGACTTCACTTTAGAAAGCCTAAACTTGAGAGTGCCAGAAAGACCCAGCCATTTTGCTTGGGGTCTCCCAAATGTCAGTGTCTGCAGGTCTTTTCTCTGAGGCCATTCATTTTTCCAGGGAAGGATCCATGAATCTATTGGAGGTACCCCTGTGCACGACTACCAGGGTTTTTAGAACTGAACAGTAAAAGAAGACTAGGGGCCTCAGTGTTCAGGACAGAGACTATTACTTAATTCACCTGTTTTCAGGATGGCTTGCCACTTTCTGCTGTACTGTGTATCAAACAAGGGTTAGAAAAGGATCATTTCCTGACTGTGGGAGTGAAAGAATGTTATGATGCTGAATTGGAGTCGAAAACTTCATTTCTCTTCTCAACTTTACAACAAATTAGTCACATTTACTTTGGATGATGTCACATAATGGCATCATTGAGTGAGTCACATAATGGCATCACAGCTGGCTGGGCTTTCATTTCCCTATGTGCAAAATGAGTGGCAGGGTCATTTGCTCCATCACTTCTGATGAGACCTGTAACTTCTTCATCTAAGAGTTCTTCATTAGGGACCTTATGGAAATGCTAAAATAGTGATTACTACCTCCTTAAATTATACTACTTTTTAGCAATTGGTCTTACTTATGGAAATCTTGGTGCTGGCAATGCAGGATATACAGCTCAGATTCTGCATCAGAGCCTCTCTAGTCCTTTCTTTCATATGTTCTACATAGTTTGGCTCATGGGAGACCCAACAGGAGAGTCATCCAAGTACCTGCCTTTTTCTAGTAATGCCAAAAATCAGACCTCATTTCAAAGCTGGACATCCTGGACAATTCCAAGCCTCCATCCTGCAGTACCAATAATGTAGCCATGCTTAACAGAGAGGGTTCCTAAAAATCATTTGGGCTGAGAAATCTAGAATTAAAACACTCTTTATCTTGATTACATTATAGTTATGACTATAGCATTCAGTTCAATTCAGTCGCTCAGTCGTGGCCGACTCTTTGCGACCCCATGAAGCACAGCACGCCAGGCCTCCCTATCCATTACCAACTCCCGGAGTTCACTCAAACTCATGTCCATCGAGTCGTGATGCCATCCAGCCATCTCATTCTCTGTCGTCCCAGTCTCCTCCCACCCCCAATCCTTCCCAGCATCAGACTCTTTTTCCAGTGAGTCAACTCAACGCATGAGGTGGCCAAAGTATTGGAGTTTCAGCTTTAACATCAATTCAGCATTATTCATTACATAAAATGTTTGTCGTAGCATAATATAACCAAAAAAGTACTAGATTTGGAGCTTTAAAAAACACTGAATTTGTGTATTGATTCTCTTTCCTTCCAGCTGCATGAGAGTCTTCTACCCTTTCTGAGCTTCAGTTTCAATTCCTAAAGGCTAGACTATTGAGGCCATTCTATCTGTATCAGAATCAAAGAGATGTTGTTAAGGAAAGCACTTTACAAACACTAAATAAAGGGCTATCCAAATGTGAAATATTAGTATTATCATCATTACTATTATAACTGGTCAGGGAAGCCTGAATTTCATGCTGCCTCCCATCTGCTTTGTAACACTCAGGCAATTCCATGATTAGAGTTGGCTTTCCAAAAAGACACTATAGTTCTTTTTTTCCTCTAAAATAAATGATTCCAGAACCAATCTACCTTAGCCATCCAATATGTGCAGCCTCTTTTGTTCATGAACAACCTGAAGGTAATAAACTGGTATGCCCCTGTGACAGAGAAAGATGTTGGAAGGAAATGGGTTTCCATCTCAGGTTTCTAAGGTGCTATACCAAACAATAACAAGGGAAAAATTATTCAGCTAAATGCACCTGACATGCATTGGCATCCAATATGCCATCCTCCTTGCCAGGCATTATTACTTATATACCTGCCTCTGAGAAAGGCTGCTTGGAAGAGTTACTCTGTTTTTATCAGACATACATTTTAGGGAGTTTTAAATAAACTCATATAGCCATACCGAGCAGCATGTCTTCTAAACTTCGCTATTTCATCCGTCTATACCAAGCACCGTGAAGCAAAATGGATGTGCCTTCAGCTTTCTACAGTCCTGGAAAATGAACCAGTCCACTTAACAATAAATGGTGGTTGGTTCAAACACACATGACTGGTCTAGTGAAGAAGAAAAGAAAGTTGAGCTTAATGAAGTCCAGTGTCTGTGTCCCTGCACATGGACAGGAAAGGACAAGTGTTTTATAACTGTTTATTGGAGTTAATGGTAATAAATTCCTCACTTGTGATGCATTAACTTTAATGTTTTCATTACTTAGTGATTTAGGTTTTCCCTTTTCACATTGTAAATCATGTTGTCCCAGTAGCAAAGCAGGTCGAGTGCCTGCTGTAATGTTCAGAATACTCAGTGGAGAAAGGAATGTTCTCTTTTTCTCTTCAGCACAGTCTGACAAAAGATGCTTTGCCTCATCCCAACTTGCTGCTTCCTACATAAACAGTAAAGACAGACAGATGGATGCATCTGACAACAGCCTAATTTAGATCCCAGGGAAAGACAGGTCTCCACAGTAACTTTCCAAATGTATTTAGTACTGAAGGTTTTTTCCTTTATTTTTTTTCCCATTTGCTGAGTGTGAGCCCTTAGTTAATGAGCTGTGCAAATAGATATTGAGATTTAGTGTTTTTATTTTGCAATTACAGACTTGGTGATTTGGTTGGAAACTTTTGGGTCTAGCAACATCACCCTCATTTTTCCCTCCCTAATTTTTTCCTTGCAAAGTTCAACTTACTTCAAACTTGCTTGAGTTTTGTCAGATGAAACAAAAAAACCAAAAAAGATGTTAAATCTCATATGTATAACTTAAAAGAAAAGGTGGTGATTTTTGCCTTCAAGGTTCCTTATTGCAGCCATCATTTTTCTGTTACCAATCCCATATGGTTGCACAGAGACACCCAGGGAGCTGGCTGGGAGCAAGGTCTGGGTTGGGAGTGGCCCTTTGTCCAGCAGCTGATACATCCCAGGTCAAAGCCACGTTGCTGAGATCACTGTGTTCCCATCAAGTTCTTCCTGATGGGGTATGAGAGTTCTCATTAGATCACCCACCCTGAAATACCCCCAGAGAATCATGATAATTAGTTCCTGAGTCTTCTTTTTTATTTTCTGCTTTGTTTGCTTTAAAAGTTTTCTCAATACAGTGCTCTGATGATATCTGAATGTTTTTCACTAGAGAGACACGGAGAAGGCAAAATTACTATTATTGGATTCCTCCATGAAATCTTTTGGTTTGGAGAATAACTAAAATAAAGATTCCAGGATTCTAGTATACTAATCCCCATGCAGCTTTCACCATCAGCAGTGTCAAGTGCTCAGGCACACATAGAATGTTTGTGTACAGGATGCAAACAAACACACTTGTGATGTTCAAAGAGAAAATAAAATTTTCAGGGAAATAAAAGAACAAAACTTGGGAAAGAAAGGGCCAAGTTCTCAGCCACTCGAGGCCTGCAGCTCAGGAATTGCCATCAATAGCTGTTTTCTGAAGTGTATTCAGTTATCCATTTGCGAAGTTGTTGTGGTTGGCTCCGTCTTTGTCCATTATGACTTTCTCTGTATACATCCTTTGATGCTCTCCTGAAGATAAATAACTTCTGAGGTAAAGAGAACTGGTATCTCGATGAGGCTATGCAGTCAGCTGGGAGATTTAGTTCTCTCCAGTTGAGGTTCATGGTATTTTTTCCTAATTTTTTCCCCCAAAATTCTCTTTATCCATCCTCCCATCATTCTTAGCACTGTGATTCCTCTTGACTTCTTCACCCGCTACTTTCTCCTGGCTTTCTTGGCTAAAGCTTCCTTTCTTTCCCTTTTTTACTTTCTTATTTCACAGTACCAACCCTAAGATTAAAATAGTGAATATACAGCAGAACAAAAGTTATTGTTTGTGGTTTAGGTGGAAGTGATTTATCTAACAAATATTCACTCCCATATTGCCTTCTTAGACCGCAAGTCCCATAAGGCTGGAAGTGGTTTCAATTCAGTTTAACAAACATTTATTGGGCACCTACTGTGTGTGCGAGGCCCTTGGGGATACAAAGAGAAACAGGTATATGACTAATGAATCGAACTGCCCTCTATGAAAGGGACCTGACTTCCCACCGCAGGTTTTCTTTAGGCTTCAAGAAGTTAAATAATTAGCACCAAGCTCCTTGGAGTTTACTGAGTGTATTTTAGGGAAGGATTATTCTTTATCCCACATCAGTTCAACAATTACAGTATAGCCCTGCCCTGCGATGGGCCTCAGCCATTCCAGCTCTGCCTCAATCTATCAATAATTCTTACTCTCTTTACCTAGATACCTGGGGTGCAAACACTGGCCCATCTCCTTGGGGCACAGCCATATTGGATCCTTCTTTGTTCCCTCATTTCAATCCAGGCACTATGATATTTTGTCCATTTAATTTTTTTCAAAGTGCTCTCTGTCTCCCTATGAATGCAAGATCTATTTTTACCCTCCTTCCCTTTTTAGGCCATCCTCCCTATTGCCTTCTACCCAGATCCCCCGCTACATTCTTTTTCCTGGGAAGTCCCTTTTCTATTTCCTCATTCAGGCTTCTAGCAGTTTTACATAGTAACTAAGGTCTTACGTGGTCACGCCATCGTGATTATCTTCGTCGTGAAGATCTTTTTTGTACAGTTCTGTGTATTCTTGCCACCTCTTCTTAATATCTTCTGCTTCTGTTAGGTCCATACCATTTCTGTCCTTTATCGAGCCCATCTTTGCATGAAATGTTCCCTTGGAATCTCTAATTTTCTTGAAGAGATCTCTTGTTTTTCCTATTCTGTTGTTTTCCTCTATTTCTTTGCATTGATCGCTGAGGAAGGCTTATCTCTCCTTGCTATTCTTTGGAACTCTGCATTCAGATGCTTATATCTTTCCTTTTCTCCTTTGCTTTTTGCTTCTCTTCTTTTCACAGCTATTTGTAAGGCCTCCTCAGACAGCCATTTTGCTTTTTTGCATTTCTTTTCCATGGGGATGGTCTTGGTCCCCGTCTCCTGTACAATGTCACGAACCTCCGTCCAGAGCTCATCAGGCACTCTATCTATCAGATCTAGTCCCTTAAATCTATTTCTCACTTCCACTGTATAATCATAAGGGATTTGATTTAGGTCATATCTGAATGGTCTAGTGGTTTGCCCTACTTTCTTCAATTTAAGTCTGAATTTGGCAATAAGGAGTTCATGATCTGAGCCACAGTCAGCTCCTGGTCTTGTTTTTGCTAACTGTATAGAGCTTCTCCATCTTTGGCTACAAAGAATATAATCAATCTGATTTCGGTGTTGACCATCTGGTGATGTCCATGTGTAGAGTCTTCTCTTGTGTTGTTGGAAGAGGGTGTTTGCTATGACCAGTGCGTTCTCTTGGCAAAACTCTATGAGCCTTTGCCCTGCTTCATTCCATGCTCCAAGGCCAAATTTGCCTGTCACTCTAGGTGTTTCTTGACTTCCTATTTTGCATTCCAGTCCCCTATAATGAAAAGGACATCTTTTTTGGGTGTTAGTTCTAAAAGGTCTTGTAGGTCTTCATAGAACCGTTCAACTTTGGCTTCTTCAGCATTACTGGTTGGGGCATAGACTTGGATTACTGTAATATTGAATGGTTTGCCTTGGAAACGAACAGAAATCATTCTGTCGTTTTTAAGATTGCATCCAAGTACTGCATTTCACTCACCTGGAACCAGACATCTTGGAATGTGAAGTCAAGTGGGCCTTAGAAAGGATCACTACAAACAAAGCTAGTGGAGGTGATGGAATTCCAATTGAGCTATTTCAAATCCTGAAAGATGATGCTGTGAAAGTGCTGCACTCACTATGCCAGCAAATTTGGAAAACTCAGCAGTGGCCACAGGACCGGAAAAGGTCAGTTTTCATTCCAGTCCCAAAGAAAGGCAACGCCAAAGAATGCTCAAACTACCGCACAGTTGCACTCATCTCACACGCTAGTAAAGTCATGCTCAAAATTCTCCAAGCCAGGCTTCAGCAATACGTGAACCGTGAACTTCCAGATGTTCAAGCTGGTTTTAGAAAAGGCAGAGGAACCAGAGATCAAATTGCCAACATCCGCTGGATCATGGAGAAAGCAAGAGAGTTCCAGAAAAACATCTATTTCTGCTTCATTGCTATTCCAAAGCCTTTGACTGTGTGGATCACAACAAACTGTGGAACATTCTGAAAGAGATGGGAATAGCAGACCACCTGACCTTCCTCTTGAGAAACCTGTATGCAGGTCAGGAAGCAACAGTTAGAACTGGACACGGAACAACAGACTGGTTCCAAATAGGAAAAGGAGTACGTCAAGGTTGTATATTGTCACCCTGTTTATTTAACTTATATGCAGAGTACATCATGAGGAACGCTGGGCTGGAAGAAGCACAAGCTGGAATCAAGATTGCCGGGAGAAATATCAATAACCTCATATATGCAGATGACACCACCCTTATGGCAGAAAGTGAAGAGGAACTTAAAGGCCTCTTGATGAAAGTGAAAGAGGAGAGTGAAAAGGTCGGCTTGAAGCTCAACATTCAGAAAACGAAGATCATGGCATCTGGCCCCATCACTTCATGGGAAATAGATGGGGAAACAGTGGAAACAGTGTCAGACTTTATTTTTGGGGGCTCCAAAATCACTGCAGATGCTGAATGCATCCATGAAATGAAAAGACGCTTACTTCTTGGAAGGAAAGTTAGGACCAACCTAGATAGCATATTAAAAAGCAGAGACATTACTTTGACAACAAAGGTCCGTCTAGTAAAGGCTATGATTTTTCCCGTGGTCATGTATGGATGTGAGAGTTGGACTGTGAAGAAAGCTGAGCGCCGAAGAATTGATGCTTTTGAACTGTGGTGCTGGAGAAGACTCTGGAGAGTCCCTTGTACTGCAAGGAGATCCAACCAGTCCATTCTAAGGGAGATCAATCCTGGCTGTTCATTGGAAGGACTGATGCTAAAGCTGAAACTCCAATACTTTGGCCACCTCATGGGACGAGTTGACTCACTGGAAAAAAGTCTGATGCTGGGAGGGATTGGGGGTAGGAGGAGACGGGGATGACAGAGAATGAGATGGCTGGATGGCATCACCGACTCGATGGACATGAGTTTGAGTGAACTCCGGGAGTTGGTGGTGGACAGGGAGGCCTGGCGTGCTGTGATTCATGGGGTCGCAAAGAGTCGGACACGACTGAGCGACTGAACTGAACTGAACTGAACTGAAGGTCTCATGTACATCTAAGCAAAGAGACAAGAATGGAGAGAGAGTGTTGGGGGAAAGGTTTAGGGTCTCTGGGAACCAAGACTGTGCTATAATAGTACCCTATAGAAAATGGTATTAGAGCAGAGAAAAAGGAGGATATAATTCAATTTGGAGAAATAGAGAAAGATTCAGAAGGGTTGTGACATTTGAATTAAGTCTTAAAGGAGCACTCCCTCCTCAGAAAATGGTGATAGAGATTGAAATTCCCCACCAAGAAAAACAGCATGAGCCAATTCCTGGCAGTATAAAATACATGCCATATTCCAGAAGGCAAAGCCTGTCACTTATTGTTTGGAGTAGTAGGAAGGATAAGGGGTTGGGACAAAATGAAAATGGAAGATAGGGTGAGACCAAGTTTTAAAGTTTCTGAAGAGATGGAGAGTTTGAGTTTCCTCCTACAGGCTAGGGAGAGCCATTAAAAGCTGTAAACAGGAGTGTGAAAGGGCCAGATATACGTTTCAGGAAGATGATTTCTGGCCACAGTATGGTGGACAGATAGAAGTTAAACCAGTTGAAAAGTGGCCCCAAATCCAGGGAGGGCTCTTTTTCTTTCCTTTTCTCCCTGTTCTTATCATAATCCAGTAGAGAAGTAAGTAAATATATTTGAAAATAATATTTTTTCATTCATTTTTAAAGATAAACACTCTCAAGTAACACATGTATAAAAGTGGCCTGTCTCGAGATGAGAATAGTGATCCTTCAAGATTTGTTTAAAAAAAAAAAATACAATTTGGCATTTGAAATCCTCTCCTCTTACTTTTTAGAATCTCAAAGCCATTTGAAGCATCACTGTCTGGATTTGGGTCAGGATTCTCACTTTATTCTGCTGCCACTTACTGTGGTTTGGCTGCTAAAAGGAATTCAGGTCATTTGGATCTCTGTGGCTCGGTATTAAGGATGGACTGATAGGATTAAAAATAAAGCTAAAGGTACTAAATTAAAGTGTTAGTCACTCAGTCGTGTCCAACTTTTTGTGACCCCGTGGACTGTAGCCCTCCAGGCTCCTCTCTGTCCATGGAATTCTCCAGGCATGAATACGGGGGTGGGTAGCCGTTCTGTTCTCCAGGGGATCTTCCTGACCCAGGGATCAAACCCAGGTCTCCTGCACTGCAGACAGATTCTTTACCATCTGAGCCACCAGGAAAACCCCAAGTTATAGATACATGTCACTAATAAAATCAGAAGACACAAGAGGCTTCCTGGGTTTAAACCATTTCTGTGGTGATTACATGAATTCTCAGTCTTTTTTCCCATAGCACATGACCACCAACACTTATATGTCCAACCCACTTCCATAAGAACCCATTTGAAGAAACACAATCTTTTTTCAAGGAAATAAAGCTGTGTTGGAGTTCTTGATTGCCATGATTATAATACTACATCAAATGTGTTTAATCACCATCAACTGTGGCATAAATAAAATACACTATAAGTTATTTTTAATTGACTTTTCCCTTAAGAAAGCATATTGAATGTAAATTATGGTATTAGTATAGAAAAGCTTTGAATCCATTCTTATTCTTAAAGTGAATTACAAAAAATCTCTGCCATTTCTATCAATACCTCCAACTGATCAAAAGACGGCCTGGTATCCTAATACCAGAATTGATAATTAATAAATTATTATATTTAATTAGTTTTACGACATTGAATTAGATGAACTATTTACTTACTGGATGCTGTTGTTTATTCCCATTTATTTAGATGCTAGAACTGGTGAATTGAAGTTATCATACTTAGAGTAGGAATGCCTTTTTTCCAAAACTTTCATTTCTTGTAAGTAGAATCCAACTGAAAGTAAAGACATGGACGAGGAACATCCCTGAAAACACAGGCATCTGTGGTAATTAGTATAGTGCCTTTTTGTGGAAACAAGTTTCTTCATATGCCATGAACATTAATTGTTTCTGTATGCTACCTTCAGTTCAGTTCAGTCGCTCAGTTGTGTCCGACTCTTTGCAACCCCATGAATCACAGCACGCCAGGCCTCCCTGTCATTCACCAACTCCCAGAGTTCACCCAAACTCATGTCCATCGAGTCGGTGATGCCGTCCACCCATCTCATCCTCTGTTGTCCCCTTCTCCTCCCGCCCCCAATCCCTCCCAGCATCAAGGTCTTTTCCAATGAGTCAACTCTTCCCATGAGGTGGCCAAAGTACTGGAGTTTCAATTTCAGCATCAGTCCTTCCAGTGAACACCCAGGATTGATCTCCTTTAGGATGGACTGGTTGGATCTCCTTACAGTCCAAGGGACTCTCAAGAGTCTTCTCCAACACCACAGTTCAAAAGCATCAATTCTTCCGCGCTCAGCTTTCTTCACAGTCCAACTCTCACATCCATACATGACCACTGGAGAAACCATAGCCTTGACTAGACGGACCTTTGTTGTCAAAGTAATGTCTCTGCTTTTTAATATGCTATCTAGGTTGGTCCTAACTTTCCTTCCAAGGAGTAAGCGTCTTTTCATTTCATGTCTGCAGTCAGCATCTGCAATGATTTTGGAACCCCCAAAAATAAAGTCAGCCTCTGTTTCCACTGTTTCCCCATCTATTTCCATAAAGTGATGGGGCCAGACGCCATGATCTTCATTTTCTGACTGTTGAGCTTCAAGCCAACCTTTTCACTCTCCTCTTTCACTTTCATCAAGAGGCCTTTGAGTTCCTCTTCACTTTCTGCCATAAGGGTGGTGTCATCTGCATATCTGAGGTTATTGATATTTCTCCCAGCAATCTTGATTCCAGCTTGTGCTTCTTCCAGCCCAGCGTTTCTCATGATGTACTCTGCATACAAGTTAAATAAGCAGGGTGACAATATACAGCCTTGACATACTCCTTTTCGTATCTGGAACCAGTCTGTTGTTCCATGTCCAGTTCTAACTGTTGCTTCCTGACCTGCATACAGGTTTCTCAAGAGGCAAGTCAGGTGGTCTGCTATTCCCATCTCTTTCAGAATGTTCCACAGTTTATTGTGATCCACACAGTCAAAGGCTTTGGCATAGTCAATAAAGCAGAAATAGATGTTTTTCTGGAACTCTCTTGCTTTCTCAATGATCCAGCGGATGTTGGCAATTTGATCTCTGGTTCCTCTGCCTTTTCTAAAACCAGCTTGAACATCTGGAAGTTCACGGTTCACGTATTGCTGAAACCTGGCTTGGAGAATTTTGAGCATTACTTTACTAGTGTGTGAGATGAGTGTGATTGTGCAGTAGTTTGAGCATTCTTTGGCATTGCCTTTCTTTGGGACTGGAATGAAAACTGACCTTTTCCGGTCCTGTGGCCACTGCTGAGTTTTCCAAATTTGCTGGCATATTAAGTATAGCACTTTCACAGCCTCATCCTTCAGTATTTGAAATAGCTCCACTGGAATTCTATCACCTCCACTAGCTTTGTTCATAGTGATGCTTTCTAAGGCCCACTTGACTTCACATTCCAGGATGTCTGGCTCTAGGTGATCATACCATCGTGATTATCTGGGTTGTGAAGATCTTTTTTGTACAGTTCTTCTGTGTATTCTTGCCACCTCTTCTTAATATCTTCTGCTTCTGTTAGGTCCATACCATTTCTGTCCTTTATTGAGCCCATCTTTGCATGAAATGTTCCCTTGGTATCTCTAATTTTCTTGAAGAGATCTCTTGTCTTTCCCATTCTGTTGTTTTTTCTCTGTTTCTTTGCATTGATCGCTGAGGAAGGCTTTCTTATCTCTCCTAGCTATTCTTTGGACCTCTGCATTCAGATGCTTATATCTTTCCTTTACTCCTTTGCTTTTCTCTTCTCTTCTTTATAGCTTGGCGTTGGGGCTTCCCTGGTGGCTCAGTGGTAATGAATCCGCCTGCCAATGCAGGAGACGCAGGTTTGATCTCTGGTTGGGAAGATCCCCTGAAGAAGGAAATGACAACCCACTCCAGTATTCTTGCCTGGGAAATACCATGGACAGAGGAACCTGGCAGGCTACAGTCCATGGGGTCATAAAAGAGTCAAACGTGACTTAGCAACTAAACAACAAGCTTAGCATTATTAATGGACGGTTTTATGAAAAGAAGCCAATTTGGATATTTGACTTAAAAATCTTCCTGCTTTTTAAACCAAGATTTCTTCCTTAAAGAGGAAATGAATCATGTCCAAGATTCCTGCACGAGCCCCACAGTGGACCAGGCTTCCCTTTCCCTCTTCTCTTGTGTCAGAGAGGCCTTTCAAATCTTGGTGTTCAAGCAGCACTGTTTGAGAGCTCCAGGTTTCTTTCCCTTGCATTTTCTTTTCCTTGTGTATCCTTTTATTGCATTCTCTTTCTTTCAGTTTTGTTCCACATATATGTTGATCTCTTGAATTTCACATAGACTTGCCCTAAAAACAATTCTATAGATTAGTCATCTAGTACCTTACAAAGTAAATGAGAAATACCGGACCTTAAAGTAATTTTTTTATATTAAAGTATTGGAATAACAGCACATTGTGTCTGTTTCTTTTTCTGTATTTTTTTTGGCTGCACCCCACAGCATGTGAGATCTTAGTTCCCCAACCAGGGATCAAACCTGTGCCCTCTGCATTGGAGTGTTAACCACTGGACCACCAGGGAAGTCCCACATTTTCCATGTTTAAATGAGGTCTCTTGTGGGCAAGTGAGGTGGGAAGACCCTTTCTTTCCTCAGCTACTTCTGAATGTGTCTCTTCAGCTGAAACTCAGGGTGGTGGAAAGTGCTTGGGCTTTTCCAGCTGAGCAACCTTCAACAAGTCCCGTAATTTCAGTAAGCCTATTTCCTAGTCTATAAAGTGGAAATGGTAGTAACACATACGTCACAGGGATGTTATGGAGCTCAAATTAAATGTGAAAATGCTTGATAAAATGCAGGTTAAAACCTGTTAGGTTTTTTAAAAACATTTTTATTAAAATGTATTAGTTTTAATAATTTTATACATCAGTTATCTATTTTCTTCTTATCATTTCCAGCCTAGACTCTACCGGGAATTTTCTGTATCCTCAATGTAACAAATTTCTTCCACAGATTTTTACACAATTTGGTCTGTTACCTGGATTAACAGATTTTTTTAAAAGACCTTTAAATACTGGAGGGGAAACAAGGGGCCATCAAGATCTCCTGAATATTTGTCTCCTGCATTGGTTTTAACCATATGTGTGATTTCTACCATTCTCTGACATCCTTCAGTCTAGCTCCAATTGCACTTATTGTGTTTCTTAGTTTCTTATGTCACAGTTTGTTGAAGAACTTGGTTAAGTACTTTGTGTTCAATCCCTTCCTTTCATCTGCTATCCAATTTATTTCTCCTTGAGATTAAAGGCTTCCATGTCTTTGAAACTTTTAGATCCTAAGTCTATTATTATTAATGGCTTAGAATTTTTCACCTTACATGTGTTAGTCTATATTCCTTAATAAGCGAAGCACAAAGACTGAAAAGTGTGAGCAATAAATGCAAACTCAAGTGGATATTGAATGGAACCATAGCAGATCAAGACTTATGTAAGCCTGTCCCAAGGGACTAATGAAGGAAGAATCATTGAAACCATTGTCCCTGTTTCATGTGTAAAAGATGAACACTTCCTGCCAGACACCTCAACCTGTCATTTATTGACTAGTTCCTGAAAATTGAGAAATAAAGCAAAAAGTAATCCAGAAATGCAAGAAGCTAAGAAAAATAGTAATGAACTTATTAAAGAAGGACTCAGAAACCAAAAACAAAGGAGAGGATTTAACCAACAGATTATTCAGTCACTCAGTCATGTCCAACTATTTGCGACCCCATGGACTGCAGCATGCCAGGCTTCCCTGTCTTTCACTGTGTCCCAGAGTTGGCTCCAATTCATGTCCATTGAGTCGATAACCATCTCATCCTCCGTTGCCCCCTTTTCCTCTGGCCCTCAATTGTTCCCAGTAACAGGGTCTTTCCCAATGAGTTAGTTGGCTCTTTGCCTCAGGTGGCCAAAGTATTGGAATTTCAGCTTCAGCATCAGTCCTTCCAATGTATATTCAGGGTTGATTTCCTTTAAGATTGCTGGTTTGGTCTCCTTGCTGTCCAAGGGACTCTCTAGAGTCTTCTCCAACACCACACAGTTCAAAAAGCATCAATTCTTTGGTGCTCAGCCTTCTTTATGGTCCAACTCTCACATCCATACGTGACTGCTAAAAAAACCGTAGGTTTGATTATACAGACCTTTGTCTGCAAAGTGATGCTGGAGATTCAGTTCAGTTCAGTTCAGTTCAGTCGCTCAGTCGTGTCCGACTCTCCGCAACCCCATGAATCACAGCACGCCAGGCCTCCCTATCCATCACCAACTCCCGGAGTTCACTCAAACTCATATCCACAGAGTCGGTGATGCCATCCAGCCATCTCATTCTCTGTTGTCCCCTTCTCCTCCCGCCCCCAACCTTTCCCAGCATCAGAGTCTTTTCCAGTGAGTCAACTCGTCGCATGAGGTGGCCAAAATATTGCAGTTTCAGCTTTAGCATCAGTCCTTCCAATGAACACCCAGGATTGATCTCCTTTAGATTAACAACCACCAAACAGGAGACTACTATACCTCCCACCCTACCTGCCGTATCCCCTTTGATTTTGTCCATTTGAGACACTGTGAAGTATATTTGTCATTTTGAAAATGCACACATACACCAGTGATCTGTAAGTGAATTGGAATCACAAATGGAACTTGACCATTCCCAACTTTCAAATTTTAGATTTTATCCAACCTCATCCCCCAAAATCCCAGGTCCTATATCATGGGTACTTTAAACTGGTAAACTTCATCCTGCCTGAAATTCACCCCAGGTAGCTATCCATCTCCAGGAGGGAGTTGGCTTGGTCTCTTTTTCAAACAATTGAAAAGAACTTGGATTAAAAGGAAAGGAGAGGATAGAAGTCCAGTTTAGGGATAGGAAAATGTTGAACAAAAGATGGAATTTTTTAAATCATTGATTTTCATTTCAGGCTGATTGGGCAAGAGACCAAGCCGGTACCTATAATGAAAGTTTGTGGGTACTGTTTTTTTTCTGCAAGAGCTGCAACCTTTTTGCAATAGAAATTGTGCGGCCTCTTGTTCTATTAGCCTTGTGCTGTGGTATTGCCAACTGATTTCTCCAATTCTCTTTTCTCAGTGGGCTAGAATGCAGCTGATTAAATAGGCCGTGACTCACATAAGCTCCCGTGTCTTTTTTATTGACTACTTTATGGAAATGTATCACACTCCAAAGGGCCCCCATTGTTGCTGCTGTGCGTGGCTAACTAAGGAGTCATGCTTAGTGCTGAGAGATGGACTTCTATTCTGCAGAGGTAGTATGGGTGGGATACAGGGTTTAAAGGAATCTGGATGGGGAAAGAAAGATGTCTGAGAATTTCTTTTATCTTCATCTGTCATGAAAGTTGGGTGGCCATCACTTCTGGGTAACACTCTTCTCTGTTGATCTTATCTTTATAGCCCCACATCCTTCAGCTAAGTGAATCTTTTTTTATATGGGCTATTCTGAGAGATTTAGTTAAGTGCAGTACTAGAGAGAGATTATGACACTAATGCAATTCTGTTTTGTGCTGATATAGTATGACACACCCCTAGGTTTATCCAAAGGACAATTTATTCCCAATAAATCTAAATCATTTCTTTTTTTTCCATCAAGGTGGTGATATCTTTTTTAGGTAATGGACAAAAAGCCTTGATTTTTTTAAAAAATTATATACTTAAATGTTTTTGCCTTAAAATAGCAACTCATGCAATTGTTTGTGGCTTCTTCCTTCCATTTTTATCATAATAAAAATGATATTTTTATTACCATCCTGTAAAACATCTACATACTTTCTATTTCATGTTAAGTAATTCTGCATATCGGTTCACTTGTGAATTCAGGCATACAAGGCTCTTCCAGCCTCATCACACAGGACTGGAGTTAATGTGTATATCCTTAGGACCACCAGTTCTTGATCAGTGAGACCCTGAGCTGACACTGAAAGGGGAAAGAACTTGATTGCCACAGTGGCTTCTCACCTTGGATTGAGATTGATCTGGATCCCATCTGGGTTTATCTACTAGATCATGGAGGTAATAAGATTGGGCTCAGAGTCAACTTTACATTGAGAACAATTGTGTTATTGCACTCATCACAGAGTGCCTTAGACGTAGAAGATAATCAACAGAATAAAAATTGATTTGATCTGATTTTTTTCCCTAGCCATTCCAAACTTCACCTATAATCCCATTTTTTTCCACTGCCCATAAGGGAATGCAGGCAAGAGAGTTCATCAGTACAGATTCCCTCTAATAAGAAAGTGACATAACACATCTTACAAAAAACAGCATATAATATACTGTATTTACAGCTCTCTTCCTCTTCAGAATCTTGTTGATGGATGACCAAGAGAAGAAATTCAGCAACTCATTCAGTGCCCAATTTTAGCAAACCAAGTGTGACTTTTAAAGTAAGAAGGTAGTGATGGTGCTGTCCCTAGTCTCCTAAAATTAGTAACTTTGAATTCAAACATCTCTGCTGCATTATGTCTTTGTTTCTTGGTGGTGGCATTCTTGGGTTTCAGTTGGTGGGGAGAGAAAAGCCTCATGCTGATAATGTACTGAAAGTAAACGAAATTAAATAAGCGAAGCACTGCTCATCACTACTTCCTTCCCCCCTGGGTAATTCAATTCAAGCTCTCTCTCGGATGGCAACTCACAGGGACTGTCTCTGTCACCCCGCTGGGGCCTGGAGTCTTAACATCTAAATAAAAGTTTCACTCAAGCATTTTTTATGCTCCTGCCAGCAGGATCAGTGAGCTGGTGTGGGCCCATTAATGTAATATTCATACTCACAGACTCTCCCGCACACGAGGCAATGTCTTCCCATTTTCATAATTATAGATGTTCCATAAAATGGCATTTAGATTTGCATTAAAAAAGGAGGTTTGAATTCTAATAGAACGTTTAACATGTCTTTTATGATTCAGACTCTCGGCATCTTTAACAAGAAACTGTGTTTCTAAGTTTAACACGACCTTAAAAAAAGGAAAAAAAAAAAAATGGTGGGAAGAAAAGATGGAAACTCCAGGCTTAAAGGATCCTGTTTTTCTTATCCCTTATGTCTTTCATTTAATTTTTAGGCCTCTAGGAGCAATTTTTTTTTGACAGCATGGCAGAGAGGATAGGTTCTCCTTCAAAGGGCCTTCTTAGCTGTACCAGGTCCTCACCCTCAGTATGATCTGCTTCTGTTTTCTCGGAGAGCATTTTCAAAAAGATACTAGAATTTTCAGAAGGGTGGGAGAAATGAAAGAATCCTAGACAGATGAACTTTCCTTTGCTGCTGTTCATCTCATGTGTGTATCCTGAGACCCATCCAGGAGATTTATAGCAGCCACAGAGTTTGCTAACTGCAAAACACACAAATGGAAACAGCTCATGAACAAGAAGTTGAAAATAAGAACAAATAGGAAAAAGATTCAGGCACTCAGCTGAAAAAGAAAGAGCTCTTCTGATCTGCATTTTTGAAACTAATCTGGAAACAGCATAGAAGCCAAAGGTCTAGTCCCCGAACCTAAAAAGAATGAATATTAGGACTATGCTAGCCCACTCCCTTCATTTCTCCTAATTAAGAAGTACAGAGTTTTTAATTGTTTTTGTTGTTGTTTATTTTGGGGGGAACTAAATTCCTTCCTCTTTGTCTCTGACCTTTACCCCTCCCTTCTGTAAAATAAGTATAAACCTTAGTGGTGGAAGACAAATTTGGATCTTGACTTCTCAATAAATTTGTACCTAACGAGGCTGATTGAAAGCCAAGAGTGTTAGCAGCATGCAATTAAAAGCTGATGTCAGATCCAGATCTTCTCTGTGTAAAGGCTTCTACTGTTCCTAGACTTTTCCCTTGCCGTTGACAAAACCAGGATTTGGCAATTATTGCCAAGTTCAGCTATGCACATCCTTTCTTTGTGTGAACTTAATAAAAATATGTTTACTAGGGTGACTTTCTGTTTGTTAGAAAAAGGTGAGTGTGTGTTTAGTTAAGCAAATTCTTAGTTTTTTGGAGTCCTTTTCTTACCAATCAGTGCACATTTAAACAACCTCCCTTGTACAGACTAGTATTATGTTTAAGTCATTTTAAGCAATTTCAGCATTAGATATAATTAGAAAGAAAGAAAATTTACTCCCCTCCAGTCATCTAGAAATTGTTTTATTCTGTATCATATTTAAGCAATAGCCCATCTGCATCTCTTCATTAATGTAGATTATTTCAAGTAGCCCAAATCAATGAAAATTCTGTCAGATTTCAACAAAACATCTTGCTCTTATCCCTTTTAGGAATGGAAGACATCGAAAGAGGAGCTCAAGAGCTTGATAATATCATCAAGCAAGGATACTTAGAGAAGAAAAGCAAAGGTACTGATTAGACCCCCAGATCTCAGAACATTCCAAGAAGAGAATGGAAATGAGGAAAAAGAGGGCCAGCCAAGGGAAGGCATTCTCTGTGCCCAGTACTACACTAGGCAGGTATAAGGCCAGAGGAAAGGAAAAAAAGAGAAGTCTGGTATCTGTGTGTAGGCTGAAAGACCTGGCCCCAGATCTCCACTTCATCAGGACAGGGATTGGTTTCTGTCTTGCTCACCTGGTATACCTGCTTAGTAATTACTTGTTGAAGGAATAAATGAAGGACTATATTCTTGTTCTCATCTCTCAGTGTGCACCCATAAAGAGTGAAGCTGTGTTGCCTCAAGTGTAATTTTTATATCATATGTGAAGCAGCCAACTTTCAAGTTTCAGACAAGTCCGAATCTTCAGCTCTCACTCTTTAATTAGGATAGTAGGGTTGGAGTACCAAGTTTAATACTCAGGCAAATTGGCTTAGTACAAAGAAAGCCTTGCTCATGCCCATGGCCTAGAGTGTCATGGACATGGGTTTGGGTGGATTCTGGGAGTTGGTGATGGACAGGGAGGCCTGGCATGCTGCGGTTCATGGGGTCGCAAAGAGTCAGACACGACTGAGCAACTGAACTGAAAAGGCAACAACACATAAAGATCTGGAGATGTGGAGAATTTTATAACTACAGGATGAGAATAGAACCCGAAAGATAAAGGAAATGTAGAGAAACAGCTGAGGTCAGAGCAAGCAAAACCTGTTTAGAACTTGGGCCTTTAACTGAGTGAGTCCTCTGCACACTGAGTCAATATGGGATAACCTGTGGGAGTGAAAGGGAGGGTTTTACAGTCCATTAACCTGGAAAATCTTTTTGGGGTGTTAGTTCTAAAAGGTCTTGTAGGTCTTCATAGAACCGATTAACTTCGGCTTCTTCAGCATTACTGGTTGGGGCATAGGCCTGGATTACTGTAATATTGAATGGTTTGCCTTGGAAACGAACAGAAATCATCCTGTCATTTTTAAGATTGCATCCAAGTACTGCATTTCGGACTCTTTTGTTGACCATGATGGCTACTCCATTTCTTCTAAGGGATTCCTGCCCACAGAGGTAGATATAATGGTCATCCGAGTTAAATTCACCCATTAAGCATCACTACGAACAAAGCTAGTGGTGGTGATGGAATTCCAGTTGAGCTATTTCAAGTCTTGAAAGATGATGCTGTGAAAGTGCTGCACTCAATATGCCAGCAGATTTGGAAAACTCAGCAGTGGCCACAGGACTGGAAGAGGTCAGTCTTCATTCCAATCCCAAAGAAAGGCAATGCCAAAGAATGCTCAAACTACCGCACAATTGCACTCATCTCACACGCTAGTAAAGTCATGCTCAAAATTCTCCAAGCCAGGCTTCAGCAGTATGTAAACCGTGAACTCCCAGATGTTCAAGCAGGTTTTAGAAAAGGCAGAGGCACCAGAGATCAAATTGCCAACATCCGCTGGATCATGGAGAAAGCAAGAGAGTTTCAGAAAAACATCTATTTCTGCTTCATTGACTATGCCAAAGCCTTTGACTGTGTGGATCACAATAAACTGTGGAACATTCTGAAAGAGATGGGAATCCCAGACCACCTGACCTGCCTCTTGAGAAACCTGTATGCAGGTCAGGAAGCAACAGTTAGAACCGGTCATGGAACAACAGACTGGTTCCAAATAGGAAAAGGAGTGCGTCAAGGTTGTATATTGTCACCTTGCTTATTTAACTTATATGCAGAGTACATCATGAGGAACGCTGGGCTGGAAGAAGCACAAGCTGGAATCAAGATTGCCGGGAGAAATATCAATAACCTCAGATATGCAGATGACACTACCCTTATGGCAGAAAGTGAAGAGGAACTCAAAAGCCTCTTGATGAAAGTGAAAGAGGAGAGTGAAAAGGTTGGCTTGAAGCTCAACATTCAGAAAACAAAGATCATGGCATCTGGTCCCATCACTTCATGGGAAATAGATGGAAAAACAGTGGAAACAGTGTCAGACTTTGTTTTTTTGGGCTCCAAAATCACTGCAGATGCTGATTGCAGCCATGAAATTAAAAGACGCTTGCTCCTTGGAAGGAAAGTTATGACCAACCTTGATAGTATATTAAAAAGCAGAGACATTACTTTGCCGACCAAGGTCCGTCTAGTCAAGGCAATGGTTTTTCCCGTGGTCATGTATGGATGTGAGAGTTGGACTGTGAAGAAAGCTGATCGCCGAAGAATCGATGCTTTTGAACTGTGGTGTTGGAGAAGACTCTTGAGAGTCCCTTATACTGCAAGGAGATCCAACCAGTCCATTCTAAAGGAGATCAATCCTGGATGTTCATTGGAGGGACTGATGCTAAAGCTGAAACTCCAATACTTTGGCCACCTCATGAGACGAGTTGACTCACTGGAAAAGACTCTGATGCTGGGAAAGGTTGGGGGCGGGAGGAGAAGGGGACGACGGAGAATGAGATGGCTGGATGGCATCACCGACTCTGTGGACATGAGTTTGAGTGTACTCCGGGAGTTGGTGATGGACAGGGAGGCCTGGCGTGCTGTGATTCATGGGGTCGCGGAGAGTCGGACACGACTGAGCGACTGAAAAAAAAAAAAAAAAAAAAACCTGGAAAATAAAACAATAACACACTGTACTGTGTGTTGTTGGATTTTACGGACTCTTCAATGATTGTAGTTACCTGAATTTATGTCCCTTACCGCTCTTCTGTTTAGATCATAGTTTCTTTGGATCAGAGTGGCAGAAGCGATGGTGTGTTGTCAGCAGAGGCCTCTTCTACTACTATGCTAATGAGAAAAGTAAGTGTTCTTCATTTGCACAGCAGCATCTCACTCCTGGATGCAAGCACTTCGTAAATTCTCAAGCACTTAGATCTAAACTTAGTAGTCCTTAACTAACACCCATAAAGAGACATGCTTGGGAAAGAAGCTTGGCTAAGTAATACCTTGCTCATCACCAAAAACTCATACCAATTTAGAAATTATAGCCCCTTTAAGCACTAGGATAGTGTGGTCAGCATATCAAAAGGCTACCTTATGACTAATAACATATTATCGAGCTCAAATGCCTTGGCATTTGTTAAAAAAGAACCTCAAACACTTTATAGACATTAATTATATAGGTTAAATATTGAAAAATAATAATTCTGAGAAGGATTTTAGCAGCTTACCAATAGCCCAGTAATATAACCTTTAAGTAGGAACTCTAAGAGCATGCTTCAAACTTTATCCTACTGGCTCCTGGGATGTAATCCAATGGACATCCCTAGAGCCATGAAGTATCAAGACCCCAATAGTTGCTGTGCCCGAGAGACACCCTTTAGCCAGATGGCAGCAGCAGCAAAGTGTTGACCCAAGCCAGAAGCAGCTTCTTATGAGCCACCACTGACTCAATCAACCACAACACTCATGACCTATCCCTAAAAGACTTCCCATCCCGGCTTAACACTCTTGCTTAGTTCATGAGAAGTAGAGGATATAAGCACAAACTGGAGGAGCTGCAAATAACTACTACAGGCTAAAAGTTATCACTGTAGGTGAATGCAAACTGAAATAGGGAATTCCTTCCTGCCGGATAGACTGCCGCAGAAGTAATACTGCAACGCAAGAGGAAGATAAAGTAGCAATCTTGTGGGGATTTCTTTGCGTTCTACCGCCTTACAGAGGCCAGTGGTCCAAAGTAAATCCTTTATTATCCTTTCAGTAATTTTCTGTTTCTCCTCTCTTCCTTCTTTCCTGGACTTACTCCTCTCCCAAACCCTGGATAGCTAGTCAAGGGAATAGTCAGATACTTACCCAGTTGTCTTTGGACTTCCTGCACCTTTGGCTCAAAGGTAGCAGAAAGAGCAGCTTTGCTAAATGACATGGAATCCTTCAGATTAGATCTTGGGCTTCAAGGCAGTTACCTCACTCTGCCTTTCTGCCTGCAACAGTTATCACTAACCTTCATCTTGGGTTCACCATCACGATTCCTCAGAGCCTTTCCCATATATGGATAAAGTGTGAGGTGTACTTGGAAATGATAGCAGCATAACCCAAAACCTAAATAACAAGCCCCCTGCATCCTTCCAACCCCTAACCCACTCTCAAATCCAGCAACTAAAGTTTCTCCCCTGAATTCTAGGCCAGCCAGGTTTATTTCTTATTTTGAACCTTCAAACTAATGTAACATATATGTCCTTGGTAAAATGTTTATCATTTCCCTTACATTTAAATACACGGTTGGTATATCTGGATATAAAACTAGGTATCACGTTCATTCATTCAGAATCCTTCCCACTCAAGGTGAGGAGGGAGAGCAAGAGCAAGAGGCTTGGAGACTTTTATTGACCATTTTGCCATCAGAGTGAAATAAAATCTGGTGACCAAAGAACAACAAAACATTTTAGTGGCCAGTTAGAACAAGGAGAGATACTTTAACAAAAAAGATTCTGGTGTCAAAAAGCACTGTTGCATGGCTCCCTTCATGCCAGTTACTTCTTATTGTGCCCAAGACATTTTCTTAGGAAGTATAAAGTGTGTGTGTATTTCTTTTAGCTCAACCAGGTGAGGACAGATTCTTTTACTTTTCTGTAACTATTTTCTTCCCACTGCCATCCCTCTCATCATCATCATCAAAAAGTAATTCATTCTAGGGACTTCCCTGGTGGTTCTATGGTCAAGACTCCATGCTTCCAATGCAAGGGGGCATGGGTTGAAAACCTCGTCAGGGAACCACATGCTGTGAGGTGCGGCCAGAAAAAAGAAATTCATTTTACAGGACAGGAAGCATTGCCCGGACACTGTGGTCCTGTTCTTCTACAAGTTCTGAACCACACCACAAGGACGCAAAATCATTAGGAACCACCCCCTCTTTTTCTGTTTCTAATTTTTTTTAAGAGCGTGACAGGCAGAGTAGTCTCTCCTTTCACTCGGGGTCCTTTTCCTTTTATACTCTTTCCTCATCATCTAATGATACTCAACAGTACTCTGCTGCTTCCCAATCTGACTGCTTGCAAGGGGGATAAAATACTGAGTTTTAATTATTCTCCCTCTAGCATGAACTTCCACCTGACCAGCAGGAGAGGAAGAGAAGTCTAGCCCAAATGCTACGTAAGACATAGGAGGAGAACCCGGACTCATGATGCCCCTTGTGCTGCTGTCCCTCCCCGCGCATGTGCTCTGCTGGCCCTGATAATAATGTTTCAGCTCTGTAATAGCCTTCAAGAGCCTCATGTTTACGGCCATACTCCCCCCGCTGTAATAATTTCTTCTCTCTCTTATTATAGATCTCTTAACATTCTAATAAATTCTCTGTCTCTGTTGTACTCTTTTGGCAAAATAATCTTTCACGTTGCATTCCCTAGCTTGGCAGTGATCTCTGCCTGGCTGTCACAGTAGCCTCTTCTTAAGCTTCTCTAATAACCCTTCCTCGACTGTTGTGGTTCCTCAGGGAGGTAACAGCTGTTTCTGTGCTTTTATTTTACATCCAGAGAAGATGCCCTCCCTTGGCAGTTGCATCTCTCTAGAGATAAAGGAAGCTTTCCTGTCTTGCAGGCAAGCAGCCCAAAGGGATCTTCCTCATTAAGGGCTACAGTGTACGGATGGCCCCCTACCTGCGAAAAGATTCCAAGAAAGAATCCTGCTTTGAGCTGACCTCCCAGGATAGGCGCAGCTATGAGGTAGGATGAGCCGAGGAGATGGAGATCCTCATTAGTGTCGCAGTTTTGTTCCATGTTGCATGTGAGCTGTGGTTGTCACACCGGATGCCATCCTTTGTTACCTGTCGTTTCTTACCAAGACCTTCTTTCCTGACACGTCCTCACATTTGCTGTGTCGTGCCCACCCTTCTGTTGCCACATTCATCCTAGATCCTGCCTTTGCTGGGCTTCCATCTCTTCATCCCTTCCCTTCTCAGTCTCATTCTGAAGGTGGAAGTCTTGTCTGTTGCAGCACACAACCCAGTTCTTTATTCAGAGTCTCTAATTCCATGGCTTTAATTTCCACTCTCTTTCTTTTTCAACTGATTATCTTCACTTCCTTTTATGAAATCCAGAAAAAGAGAAATCTGACTGTAGGGTGAAGAAATCATTCATTTTTACATATTCATCTTGCTATCCAAAATAATCTTCCTGTGTGTAGATGCACTGCATATCTCTGGAAGGATTTCTAAGGTACTAGAAGCAATGAGTACTGAGTAATAATAGTGACTACTGAGGAACTAGAGGACCTGAGTGGGGGTGAGAGAGACAGTCTTCACTGTGTTCATTTTTATATATTTTGATATAATAGGTAATGCATTATAAAATTAAAAAGGCCAAAAAAAAGTCTGAATATGAGAATATAGTGATTTTTCACCAAAAATATACTTTTACATTGAATACACATATTGTGTGGGTGTATACACATATTGTTTCCTCCTTGTTGGCTACTTTTATCACAGTTTTACTAAAACAATTTAGAAAAACTTTAGCTAACTTAAGAAAAAGAAAAAAGCCATGCTAAGTTTAATATTAACCACTTGTGTAACCCTTTGACCCTTCAAGTCTTTCTCAGCACTCATCCTTTCATGTTTCTACAGTATCCTAGCCCTTATTTTGTAAAAATGACCTAGGTTTTAATTATGTAATTTCAAAAGAAAATTTTTAATTTAAACCAAACTTTTCTATGGAATTTTTTATAAATCTATTTTTATTATTAAGTTCTGATTTGCAAGTTTCATATAAAAATTTATGTAAGTCTAAAACAATTTCCCTAGTCATTTTTATAGACAAGTATTTTTAAGAAATCAAGAATGACAATATTTATTAATAAGTTTTAAGCAGGAATCTAGGTTTCTTATACAGCACATGTTTTTATCTTACCCTAATGACCAGATAATAAAAATGTTTTTCAGGAACAGTCATTTCAAGTTGATTCATTTAAAATGAGACAGTACTAAAGCCTGATGCTTGACTGACCTGTTTTGTGAATCAGGATGTAGAGTTTGTTTACTTCTTTTCTTTGGCCCATTGAATCCAAGTCATTACCATAGTCTGTGGATTCTTCCTCTACAATATCCTTTGGATCTTTCCCTTCTGATTTATTTCTACAGCCATCACAATAGTTAAGTCCCTATCACTTCATTCAGAGGACTAGTTAAGTAGCCTTCTAGTTGATCTGTCTCTAATTTCTCCCTATTTCAGTCTGTCCTACTCACAATTGAAAGATTCTCCCTCTCCTTTTGCTAGAATTTACAGTGGCTTCATCTGTACTGTCTGCACTTGAAATCTGAATTCCTAACACTCAAAGCCTTTTTATCAATTCTTCTTTGACCCTCAGCTCTCCAGCTTCATCCCCTACTGTTCTCCAGTAAAGCTGATCTGGCCTACCTTCCCTATACTTGATGGTCTCATTTCTAATCTTTGGCAGCTGGTTCTCCCTACCTAAATGTTCAGCTCCCTCCACCAGTTTCCACCAACTCTCTTTAAAAATTCAACCCAAACAGTATTACTTCAACAAGCCTCCCTGGTTTACCATAGGCAATGATAAGTGCTCCCTGTCTTCTCTCAACATCCAGCTGTTTTCAAATGCACTTACTTTGTAGTGTTCCCTTGTCAAGTGTGTGTGCTGTCTCCAAAACTGACACGTTGATCTGAAGTCAGGAATTTGGGTTTGCCTTTTTCTCTGTAAACTGTTCTCAATAAATGCCTGATGAATGAATAGGTAATCAAATGAATGAATGCACATGAACATGAATTCTGGATTGAAATCCAGCTGTCAACTTTGGGTATGCAAAGTTACTGAAGGAGAAAAATCACTTTGAGTGGGATTTTGATCTTTTTTCTAAATGTTAATTCTCAGGAATCTGAGAATTAATGAGAATTCTGAGCATTCTACTTGACTCTACAGTTCAGCTCACAAGATTCCTCCCCTTGAACCTCCCTAAAGGATTCACAGAAATTTTAGTGAAAGTGATAAACTAATTCACTAATTTTTCTCTAGTTTACAGCTTCTAGTCCAGCTGAAGCCAGAGACTGGGTGGATCAAATAGGTTTCTTGTTAAAGGGTAAGTATCGTTACTACAGAAACAGTATTTCAGCCCGTTTTCAATTCAAGTTGTATTGCATAAATATAATCCATGGGCTTCAATATATTTTTATCTGCCCTTTCTCCCTATCATATCTTTCACATGATAACAACAAACAGTACCATGTGTGATTCAGAAGGTAAAGAAACCATCAACCTGGAGGTGACCTCTAGTCTCATTCTAGCTCTTCCGCCTACCTACAGGCAAGTCTGTAATATTTATAATCACCAGAAAAGAGATGCTAAAAACCAGCTCAGCTCAATTCAGTGTCTCGTAACCCCTTATATTCTGGAAAGGAAATACATGATACCAAAGTCATCTAGATGTGGTTTAGGTTCAGAATCTTCCAGTTTTAGTCAAGTAGAAATCTAAACTCATCTAGGTGGCCTTTAAGAACATTGGACATGAAAAACAAATTGCTATTTCCCAAACGACAATCAAATGTTCTTTGCTTTGACTGGGAAGAGTCCTAGCTGAAGATGTTAAATGACTGCTCTTAGAGTACCCTCTGCTGGCCATCCTGTAGGCACAGCAGTGACAGGGGCCCAGGCAGCCTTGTCTGGGAGGGGCCCGGCAGGCAGGAGCAGCCAGCCTTGAGTCTGTCACCTGACATTGATAACCCTCTTGATGGTACACATACCTCATGGCAGGACCCTGCCTCTGCAGAAAGGCAGAAGCACCAACTTCGTATGTGACCCAAGACCTAGTGAGAAGAACATCAACCTAAAAACACCAAGCCTTTTCGTCTAGTTTTTTAAATTCTGCTATAAGATTTTATTGTGGATAAAAAAGAAGGAAGCACCAGAGCTTTAATTACAATTGCCTCTTTTACTCTGTTTATGCCTTTGCTATCACAGGAACAAACTATTGCATCTACCAAGAGCGTCACGTATAATAGACTAGAACTAGGCAAACATGAACGTTGATGGTGAGACTACAGGGTATGCTCTCATCTAGGTGCCTTGGATTTATGCGTGTAATATACCCCTAAGTGTGTAAACCTCAATAAAACTCCAAGCAGCTTTATTGAGCTGTACCCTGTGGTACTTTCAGAATCCCACATTGAAGAAATTATTCATTCCATTTTATTTTAAAACAAACAAAATAATAACATATGGTTTAAGCCACAGATGTGTCTTTGATCCCTTCCTCATATGAGGTGGGCACCAGAATTCAGATGAAAATAGTTGCAAAATCTTTATTAAAAGCCTAATCAAGCCAAACAGTTTTACTGCATTTCGATATGAGCATCGGCTGTCTCTACTCTTTCTTCCCCAGAGCACCCTGCTTGTTCTCGCCCATCCTGCAGAGGCCCCTCGGCAGGGTTTCAGAGCACACTCTATACTGCGCCTCAGAGAATGAACCTTCCCAGTTCCCCATTAAAATAAGAAAGCAATCTCCCTCTGCTGCCCTGTGCTCCCCAGTGCTGTAAGGGCTCAGCAGCCTCTATGTGGTGACCCATTTTAAGGTCAGCCAGGCTGTACAGCTGCAAAAGGACGTGGAAACCACATCACTCAGCCATTCCATCTGGTACTATATTACCATTATATATTTCCACATCCCACTTTCTCTTCCTCTTCCACTTTTGCCCGCTTTTCTCTTTACAAGCAAACCTCTCTGAAATTCTGCAGTGAGACCATGGGGGAGACGAATGAGCTTGTGACAGCTCAGGTATCCTACGGAAGCCACCATAGTTCCCAGGCTCCATGCGCCCTGGAGAACCTCGGCCATCACTCACCCTCCCAGTTTTCCACTTGACAAGCAGTGCGAAGCACGTTGGCATTTTCTCTTCTGGCCTATTCTCTTCCCTTCACCTCGTGTGCTCTCACACACCCATACTTTTCAGGGCTGCTTCATCCTGATCAAGTTTTATTGCAAGGAAGGATTTATGTTGATGGTTTAAACCTGATGCAGTGCTAGTCTGGCCTTTTCTGTAGATTTCCTGCCACCAAGTCCCGCATTAGAAATAACAGCACTTAACCTGGTGTTTCATTTTCTTTTGACATGTTTTATTCTCGTCCCTCCTCCTCCTTCTCCTTCCTTCCTTCCCTGCCTTATCCTTTTCCTTTTCACCGTATCTTGATTCATTCTCATCTCTGCCCTAACAGACCTGAGCTCCTTAACCATTCCATATGAAGAGGAGGAAGAGGAGGAGGAAGAGGAGAAAGAGGAAGAAGAAGAGATGTACGATGATATCGATGGTTTTGACTCCTCAAATTCTGGTTCCCAAAGCAGACCCGTTATCTTGCCTGGGAGCGTGGGACTCAAAGAGGCTATGGAGGAGAAAGAAGAAGATATTTATGAAATCTTACCAGGTGAGACATTTCATCTTCTAATTATCTTCTTCTAGTTTAGAAACTCTAGACCTGGTAGAATATAACTTGGACAGCTCCAGAGGAAGCTGAACCTCTGAAGGAGGCACTGCAGGGAAGCTTCCATGATTTCCAACACAAAAGCCCTGCCCTAGGGACAAGATGGGTTGATGGGTGTGGGGAGTGTCTTTTATCTCTGCACGTGAAGTAATTTATTACAAACATCAACAGGTTCAAGAGTCAAGAATACTCATGCTGGTTCTCATAGGTTCACCGCGAATTTCATCAAAACTCTCTAGTTTGAACTTCTTTTATGTGTAATTGTGAGGATAATGGAAAGTCACCTCAAATGATGAAGGATATGAAAAGACTGCAGAAATATAAATGCTGACAAGCCTTTTCGGTAACACAGTAAAGCCTTGACAGAGCACAGTTCACCTTTGCCTAGTCCAGATATACCACGAATCAAATCATATCTCTTGCTAATAGACCTAACATGTGTCCTCTGCCCACCATTACACCAGGTCTACTGTACGTATTTCTTTTTTTTCTGAAGGCATGATAACCAGCATTTCAAAAAACTGTGTAGTCATCACTGCTCCCGCCCAGCCACTTCCTGTGTGGGTAACAGCAGCTGCTGAACAGTGCAGAGCACAGTGGGGGTCAGACTGTGCAAAAAATGAAGCCTGAGCCTTTTAATTGTGAGGTAGTTAGACCACAGGAACGCTGAATCTTCAAGTCCATTCAGAAAGATCGCTCCTGTGGAAATTTGCCAGGAGTTCAGTGCTCTGCTGAGAAATCCAAGTTAAGTCTAAATTTATAGCAATTTAAACCTCAATCCCAGATGAACCTAGGAGCTGAGGTGAACCTAACACTCAGGTCCCTGAAGTCAGGGCTGGTTGCTAAAAATATTGTTAGTAAGCAACTGACATTTCTAGGCTTCCTAAGAAGGGTTCAACCCTGTCAACACCGCATTCATCTCTCCCTTGGGGAGAAGCCACGTCATTGCTTCCTGAGTTGCAGGGCTGTGGCTATACTTTTCCTCCTGATTGGGACCTCACGCACTCAGTCACCAACCCACGACAAGAAGAGCCTGCTTCTTCTCCCAGCACTTCCAGCCTCTGCCAGTCCCCAACTTCCCCAGCCTTTTTGTTGTGTTTTATTATGCAAATGATATCTTGGTTGAGGTCGAACCATTTCTTGTGTCTGAAGTTAAAAAAAAAAAATGATAATTTCCTCAGCAAGTCATCGTCGTTAATGAAGTTTTACAAAAACAGATACAACCAAAGGAAAATAAAATTTCACAGGTGATAAATTTTTCCAATTTCCCTGGCAGAATTCGATAGGATTGTTAAATTAAGAGTGAAGGTGTCTGTTAGAAAGCAACGAGCAGTGATGGGTAATTTTATAGAGTGGAAAATTGAATCAAATTGCTACATTAAAACACAGCTCCTCTGAGAATCTTCCCTTTCACAGTCTGCTCCATTGCAACAGCAGGGTGCAGAAATGGATCTAAATCACAACAACCCCTAAAAGGAGATATACTCCTCAACTTGGCCAGAGGTTCCTGATGAGCTCACATTCCACTTGCTGCTGTCCAGGCTGGGGGAGATAGCCAGGTGACACTCCACTTGAGGTCACAGCTGTGTAAGAGTGCTCTGGAAAAACCTCACAGAGCCACTCAGCCTTCTGCGGAGCAAAGTAGTGCCCCTGTTTACTTCTCAAAGGAGCAGGGAGAAAGGAGCTGATGCTTAGACACACAGAGCAAAGGAGAGTAAAGAGAAAGATGCCTCAGAAAATAAAACCTAACCCCAGGTGGATTACTGAAAGTGTGACTGGTTTCTTAGCAACCATCCTTCCCAGGCCTCTTAAAACCCTACCCTCAGCCATTGTGGCACTGCCCAGTGTGCCAAAGCTCATGCCAGTTTGGATATTGGAATGGACTCCAAGGGCATGGAGACTGGTCTACTTTCTTGAGGAAAGCCACTTACCCTGTGCTTACAACTGCCCCTCAGAAGTGAGGAAGGCCACATCACAGGAAAACCAGGGTCTCTTTCCAGGTTAGGGCAACAGCAGCCTACTTGCTGGTTTATTTTCTAAAGGACAGGGCTGTTCCCAGCCAACAGGTTCTTTCCCAAAAGCTTCTATCCATAACAGTTTTTAGAGACTGCATTGAAGTTGGAATATATTGGCATTTTATTATGATGAGATTATTTCAGACACAAGTCTCCATCAGCCAGATTCCTATCCATGCTACTCAGCTTGTTGCTTCTGAAATTGCTGTTAGTTTTGCCTGTGCCACCCTTCCTGTCTTGGAGGAATTGAGAGAGGATGTGAGGGAGCCTGACACTCATCTCAGAAGACCACCCCCTGAGCAGTGACATGTGAGACACAGCATGATGTCACAGTGACAGTGCTGGCTCTGCGTCAGGATGGACCTGCTCTGCCATCTGCCAGCTGTGAGACCGTGAGCAAGTTATCTGCCCTGTTTCTCAGGTGTGGTTTTGCCAGCTGTAAAATGGGAATAACAGTTGTAGCTGTCACAAAGGACGCATGAGCAGCCTGGAACAGAATGCATAAAGCACTGAGAGCCCTGGCATCCAGGCAGTGTTCAGTAAATGCTGGCTGTTCTCCATTTGGTGGCATTTAAACAGAAAGTGTTACGTCTTTGAAGAATCCTGGGTCATTCCCCATCTCCGCCAACCAGACCTAAGACAGTCCAGTTGGATGTTTTCAGTGATACGTGTGAAGCAGGTGAAACTGAAAATCCAGAGCAGATGGAAAGTGGCTCACACCTTCTGCTCAGGCCCATTTTTACTGCGAAGACAGGTGCTGGGTGGAGGGACAGTTGACAGTAAGGTGGGATTGTGCTAATGTTGCACACTCCTCAATAGTCAAATGACTTGGGCCTCTAAGACATGTCTCACAGTAACAGTAAAATGTGCTTTGTAGAGAATATTTAGCCTGTCAATTCTGCTTCTCCTTCCTCTTTGGGATGGGGCCTACACCAGCCTCACTGAGTCTATGGAGAAGGCTGTGTAAGTGAGATCTCCTCCCTTCTAGAATATAATTCTGATGGACTTCCTAGTTTTGAAAGAAAAGTGCCTGTAACATATACCAAGGCAATACAAAAATGTTTTTTCCTAATCAAAATAGCGTATGGATCATCAAATTAAATGCACTACATCACATTAATCATGGGATAATTAGCATTTGCTACATGGCTAGCACTCTCCTTCCCTTGAGGGAAAACCAGAGCACTCGAGGTTTTCAGCCAAGACCACAATGTGAGTCCTAGATAATATGGTTTCAGGATTGTTATCTACTGGGATTTCTGAATATCCATGTTAAGAATATGGGAGCCCTTGATTTTAAAGATCTCATTTGCAGTAGATTAAACTGTAGGGAACTACCAACAAAGAAATACTAAAGCAATATGTAGAAAATGGAAGGCTTTTCTGAACCTTCTTTCACCCCTCCCCCAAATTATTTTGCAGCCTAGCACAGGCCCAGTTTCATGATTCCAGATTCCATAAAAGGACAGTTTTTAATCAGGTTTCTCTTTGTCTGGGGCCTCAAGCCTAGAATCCAGCAAGACACCTGAGACCATTGAAGAGCTGTAACTGAGGCCTCACAGCAGCTGCAGTAGCAACAGAATCTGGCCATGTTGTCTAGAGAGATTTCAGGAGAGTGCAAGGAAAGACAAAGTGTCTTCCCTGGGAATGTCTGCACACATTCTGAGGCTGCCCGCACTGCCCTGGAGGGTCGTTGTAGACCCAGAAACCAGATCACGTTATAATAAAGCAGATAACTGGGTTGTTTTGTTTTGTTTTTTTTTTTCATTTGAGACAAATGGAAACCATTCTGTGGAATTATTTTTCCCGCATACTATTGTCCAGACCCACAGAAAGGGGGAATGATGATAGCAAGAAGTCTAAGGAAAAAAGAAAAGCAGACACCAAAAGTACAAAGTTTGTGAAGAACCAAGTTCCAATTTCATGGAAAAGCAGGGTTCCATGAGGGGCTCATCAAAGAATCAGAGCTACCGTCAGGCCCCTTCCGAGCTTCTTGGCCTTTTCTTCCCCTCAGTCCCGTGCACCCCTGGCTCCAGACAAACCTACTTTTGACCAGCACCAAAACTGGAACCATGTGTTTTCTTCTACTTCAAATCCCCACGCCCAGTCTGTGAAAGGGGACCCACTGAGTCTCCTCAGTGACAGCCTCCCAGAGACTCAGCTGGAACTGAGCTCTGGTTCACCCTTTACCCCAGGGATTTGTATTTAGGTTTTTCTCCTCCAATTAGTAGGTGCTCAATTATGATTTGTGAAATTAAATTCAGTGTATTCCAAGTGTTGCAGTTAGCAAAAATTGAGTTTAATATCTAGTACTCAAGATCCTACCATGGAGATAGGATGCAAATATTTTGCGGTAACAGCTGAGATGACCAGCTATGCAACAGAGAATTAAATGTGCTATTAGCATCATGCTCCTATTTGCCGTGTTGTTTGAAGAGGTGCTGTAGCATCCATGGATTTATAACATATCTATGCATTCTGTCAGAGAAGGCAATGGCAAGCCACTCCAGTACTCTTGCCTAGAAAATCCCATGGATGGAGGAGCCTGGTGGGCTGCAGTCCGTGGGGTTGCTAAGGGTCGGACACGACTGCGCGACTTCACTTTCACTTTTCACTTTCACACATTGGAGAAGGAAATGGCAACCCACTCCAGTGTTCTTGCCTGGAGAGTCCCAGGGACGGGGGAGCCTGGTGGGCTTCCGTCTATGGGGTCACACAGAGTCGGACACGACTGAAGTGACTTAGCAGCAGCAGCAGCATGCATTCTGTGGAGTGGTTTCTATTTCCATTTTTTGCCTGTTCCCTTTGCACTTTGAGGTTATCTGCATTTCTGCGACATCTGTCACCAGAGCACCTTGATATCTGGTTGCACATTGATACATTCGGCATTTTTAAAGCTTCTGTCACTTTGCTTTACTTGAGAGAAGTGACCTCCGTCTTTCTTATCTAGTCATTTTTAAAATTGTATTCCCAGTTCAACCGATGTCAGAGCAGCACTTCAGAAAGGAGCTAGGTGTCATAGGAAGCTGGCTCCTCTCTGGGTCCCCACGGTGGAGTCAGTGTCCTGTTCCTCTCAGCCTCTCATTAGTGTCCCTGACATTGTGCCAAGAGTGTTGATTGAAATCAACTCTCTGGATACTGATGCTCATTTGTGATACCCCATGGTTCTCTTACACATTCGCACAGTTAACAGAATCTTCCTCAACTGTTTTCCCAATTGAAATGAAATATTTGGGAATCAAGTAGAGCATTTAATGTAATAAGTGGACAGTAATCTTTAGAGGTTAATTTGTTTAAAGCCTGTGTAAGGTTGGGTTCCCATATGTGCTGTTAGGAGCAAGAACCATTATAATCTATTACTGTTTAAAGTTGAGCAGCACATAAATTTTAATTCCTCCTTAAATGAAGATGTATTTTAGTAGATGTCATGCTAAAAAGCCTAATAATATTCTTATACAGAAATTCAACAAGTTCTTTAGCCTAAAAAGTTTTTTTCAAAATAATCTTTTTAAAATTAAAGTCTCACCTTACAGATGAAAAAAAAAAAGAAATTTGGCTATTTAATCCCCTTTTGTGAGCAGAGTTTTTTTGCATGTTGCCATATAATCAGTCTTCTTGACTTTGGAGTTTGAAAGATACCAGTTTGACTTCACGGACAGATCTGAGATAAATTGTACACCTCAGCTTTCCTGGTAGCTCAGACAGTAAAGAATCTGCCTGTAATGCGGAAGACCTGGATTTGATTCCTGGGTCAGAAAGATCCCCTGGAAAAGGGAATGGCAACCCACTCCAGTATTCTTGCCTGGAAAATCCCTTGAACAGAGGAGCCTGGTGGGGTATAGTCCATGGGGTTGTAAAGAGCCGGACACGACTGTGCAACTAACCCTTCAGCTATTTGTGTGGTGCCTTCTGAAGCTGGGGGCTTCCCTGGTGGCTCAGACAGTAAAGAAACTGCCTGCCAATGCAGGAGACCAAGGTCAGGAATATCCCATGGAGAAGGGAATGGCTACCCACTCCAGTATGATTGCCTGGACAATCCCTGCAAGGGTGGCAGGCTACAATCCGTGGGGTCTCAAAGAATCAGACACAACTGAGCGACTGACGCTTTACTTTTACTTTTTACTCTGAAACTGGGATGATGCTGAGAGGACACATCATTGCCTTCACCAGGTGATGATCCCCATACTTACTCCTTCAAAGACCGCAGAGACACAGCACTCAGCCTCTCACTTCAGTAGCTGGGCTCCTACTCTGAAGCCTGCTTTTGGCCACCCGGGAAAGACAGACTTAGATAGACATAGGGATTGGAGCGTCCTGGTTCACATGCACCACCATAGTGCTTAGTAATGGTGATGAATGATGTGTAAGACCTGTGGCCAACATTCTGCTTTCTTTCTAGGTGACACTACAGGCCCAATGGAAGTCAGAGTATCTGTTCTATAATTGAACTGCATAAAGCAGAGTTTTATTTTTTCCATTTTTGTATCATGACTGGTTTAAGTGATGTTGCCTGAAAGGATAAAGGAATCAAGTTTTAGTTTTCATTTTTATCATTGCAAATACATTTACATTCTCCTATTTTACAAATCCAAAGAGCAGGCAAGCCACTTTCAATAATTTATTTTAAAATCAATGCTAATGAGGTTATGTCTCGTCAGTGGCCGAGTTTTACAATAAAGTCTGATTTATTTAGAAAAGATCTTTGGTGTAGCTTCCCATCTAATGGTGGTGGGAAGGGGGTGGAGTAGCAGGCACAGTGACCCTCCAACTTCGGATCCAATTTGTAATTCACAGCGGAGATCTGACCCAATTTACATTGATTAGAATTGGGAGGAAGAGACATCTGCGCACAGACAGCAGAGGTAGAATAAACCCTCTCTGCAAAAGTGCCTAAGCACAGCAAATTACTGGTCTTTGTGATTAAGTTGTCTGATATCAGCAAAAGAGCTGTTCTCTGTCCAAATTATTGAGTATCTCTAAAACTGAGGAGATACCAACTCTTTTTTGAATGTTTTCAATCCTGCGAAATTGGTCCCACATCAAAAAGAAAAAGCATCATAGCAGAGAAAGGAAGGAAATGCAGGTAATAACAAGAAGACAATGTGCAAAGAATGAGGTTAAATGTGATTTATTTCAGTGTGATCTATTTCCGATATTTGATCTCACTCCTCCATTATCTCACATCCTTATTCCTCATGGAGAGGTAGGGGAGCACTGCAGGCAGTGAGTAGGAAATTCTCTGCTGCAGGGTCATACACAGATTAGGAGAGTTGAGTCCTTCTCCCATACGACCTTGTAGGGCAGGCTTATATTATGTATACATGTTATATACCTATTTAAATGTTAGTAACATGTGACGTATTTCCCAAAGTATCAATCCCAATAACAATATTAATTTAAATTTTTGCAGGGGGACTATTTCATTTTGTATGTGAAATTAATTGTAATTCTTTAATGTCCTGTAGTGTGTTACATACTCTTATGCTATTTCTTCATAGTTATGAGCTTAGAGTTTACTTCTAGTCTAATGTACCGTAACTCAAGTTGCCCTGTAAACCTTACATTTAAAGGGGAGGCTGTCCTGGGCCATCACCTCAAAAGTTCCATTTAAAGGTATAACTATGGGAATCAAGACAGGTAAGTGCGCTCAGATTCACAAAGAGAAAGGAAAGTATATGTGGCCAGAAGAAACTGAGTATTCAACCCTCAAAATGTTGCTTTTTATGCCCCATTCATTCTCTGAATGTGTGTGTGTGTGTTTCTGTGTGTGTGTGTGTGTTGGGTGGCAGTGATGAAAAGGAGAATAGCAAGTATATTTCTGTGCATTTTACACATATAAAACAGCCTAATATGATTCTGGTACTCATGCTTTCTTGATAAGGACCCAAAGTCTGGGATGAAACAGGTTAATGAAGGTAAGAAATCATGTTGTGACTTTGACTATATAAACACTTGGATGGAGTGAGACAATGGCATTGACTTAGAATTCATTGTGTGCCCACCATTCATTCCAGCTGCCCTCAGGAGCTCACACTCTCATGAATGAGACAGGCTGAATAACAGCAGTAAAAAGATAACTACAAACTCCAAGTACCAGGAACATAAAATTGTGTATATGACCAGCTTCTGTAACAATTGAACGAAGTTTGATACATTAAGGGTTAATTAATCACAAAGGGTCTAAACATGTACTTAGCTTCACACATAAAAACTCTGAATACTTACATGGAGATAACACATTTTGAAGAGAATTCTCAAAGAGAAGGAGAAATAGGGTCTGAGAAAGAGGATTAGGATCCTAATAATAGGCACCTAAATAATTCAGTGGATTGGAAGCTTCACAAGGGCAGGAACCTGACCAGTCTTGTCCATCACCACATCTCCAGCTCCTAGTGCAATGTCTTGCATATAGTAAGCACTTAAGAATGTTTGTGAATGAATGAATGGAGAGGGAAAGAAAAGGAGGCCAGTTTGAAGGGGAGAAATGATTTTTTAAAAAAGAATATGGAGGCATATACCCTGAGGAAACCAAAACTGAAAAAGACTCATGTATCCCATTGTTCATTGCAGCACTATTTACAATAGCTAGGACGTGGAAGCAACCTAGATGTCCATCGACAGATTAATGGATAAAGAAGTTATGTTACATATACACAATGGAATATTATTCAGCCATAAAAAGGAATGCATTTGAGTCAGTTCTAATGCGGTGGATGAACCTAGAACCTATTATACAGAGTGAAGTAAGTCAGAAAGAGAAAGACAGATATCATATTCTAACACATATATACGGAATCTAGAAAAATGGAACTGAAGAATTTATTTCCAGGGCAACAACAGAGAAACAGACATAGAGAATAGAGTTATGGACATGAGGAGAGGGGAGGAGAGGGTGGAAAGAGTAACATGGAAACTTACATTATCGTATGTAAAATAGATAGCCAATGGGAATTTGCTGTGTGGCTCAGGAAACTCCAGCGGGGCTCTGTATCAACGTAGAGGGGTGGGATGGGGAGGGATATGGGAGGAAGGTTCAAAAGGGAGGGGCTATATGTATACCTATGGCAGATTCATGTTGAGGTTTGACAGAAAGCAACAAAATTCTGTAAAGCAATTATCCTTAAATAAAAAATAAATAAACTAAAAAAAGCATATGGTAATTATTGCCTTAAAGAAAAGAATGTGTTAAGCTCAGAGAAAGAAGACCCGTCAGTGCAAATAACAGACTATTGACCACTAATTGCTAATGCTGAGCATGTTTATCCCCACAGATGAAGAGCATGATCTAGAAGAGGATGAGAGTGGCAGTCAGCAAAAAGGAGGTATGAGAGCCTCAAAAATGTACAGGTGCTGGGTAGGATATTCAGGCTTCCTACCAGAGAAAGCACCGTTCTTTGACTACAAACATTACTGGACTTGCTAACTAAGAGGGTACTGGTGTGTTGACCTCAACAGCCCCGAATAAGATGACTGGACAGAGAAATAGCTTAACCTTAAAAGTAGCCACCCATTCACTTTAATTAATGTTCCCAGAATGGCTAAGATTTATCCTAAAGAGGTTGAGAAGCCAAACCAGATATTTATTTTTCCCTATCAGTATTTCTTAAATCAGTACAGTGAAAATAGAATTGCCTCATCTCTAAAAGATCAGAGGATTGAGAATGGAAAGAATGGAAATGTCTCCTGTCTGAGAGGCCCGGAGATTGCAAGTTCAGAGGGGAATGGAAATGTGTCAGATCTGAAAAGTGAGCGTGGGGTGAAGGATAGAATTGCTTGATGATGCTGACTTCTGATGGCCTGGTTTGATTCCAGGCACATTTGGAAATGAATATGTAACAGGTTTGTTGAATACAAAATTACATCTTATTCATCCCAGACTGTTAACCATGCTTCAGTCTGTTAGTCAGCCCATCCTTTCTAAGGTCAGATGCCCCTCTAAAGCCCCCTTAAGTCGACCAAGGTCCTAGTCTTTCATTGTCTGTAAAGGAATACGTGATGTACAGGCCACCTCAAGGACATTCATGCCATCAGCGGAGCCTGGAAGTGACTGATTTAGATGCTGGCTGACTTTTTCTTTGAGATTTTACGGAAGTCTTAAACCTAGGGATTCTTTCCCTCTTTCTGTCCTTTTCCCCTTCTGTTTCTCCAGCCTCTCCACCTTTTTCCATTCTCCTCTTTCTCCCTTTGCTTATGCCTTTCTCTTCCTAATCCATTCAGCAAAGCCCATTTCCTGGGTGAATTCTCCGTGGGAAGTGAATATGTAACAGGTTTAGTGAAGGACCCAGCTTCTCCAAATGAGAAAAAAGGCAGCAAAGAGCCAGCATCAGAAGTCACGAGCCAAAGCCAAAGAGAAGTGAAGCAAGTATGACAGGAATGTTAGTGTAGTTTCAAGTAAGGACCTCATGACTGTTAGCGCATGTGATTAAGTCCCCTGTGAAATTTTTTTTTTACTGTTCTACTTGATGTACAGAATTCCAACAACAACAAAAGTCTGTTTCTTTACCAACCCATATGTCTTTTCTCAACCAACTTCCCTCACTGGTGCAGGAAAGAAGCACTTCATGTGGACAGCTTGGGTGGAGTAACTAGAAGCTTCTGATGGTCAACTTTATATTAAACTCCCTTCAGGAAGCAGCAGCCTTCTGGCAAAAGCCTAAAATTCAGTTTCAGACTTCTCCCCCATCTCATTTCTTCCCTCCTTTCCTCTTTCTAATGTTCAGTCTGAAGAGTGAGGAGAGATTTGTTGCTTAACTGTTCCAACAGCTATAATTCAAATACTTCTTTAAAAAAAACAAACACCTTTGTTCCTCAAGCTTTATGCCTCCAAAATAGGTGTTGTTAAAGGGCAGTGAACTCTAAGTACGTTTCTATGGTTTATACTTCCCACCAGTTATAATGATTGGTGATTTAAGGATTAAAAAGCAAAGGAGGACTTTTCCCTCTCTCTGCAGAATCTAAGGCAAGAATTTTTATTATTATTGTATTTACTTATTTATTTATTGAATTTATATGATGCCTTTCCTACAAAGGAGCTATAGAAACGGCAACAAATATGTAACATCCAAGTGTCATCACTTAGCTTTAAAACAATAAAATATAGAGGTTCAAGGGAAGGGTAGACATATAAAAGGCAAGAGCTCCAGGACAGTGTAAATTCTTCTATAATAGGCAAGCTACACAAGTTTGGTTCACTTGGGCAAATCAGGTGTCACATGCCCTTTGAGGGGGAAAAGTATTTTCTCCTAAATGATACCATGGCTACCAGGATTACCTTTAAAATCCACATGCTTTTCTTCACTATTTCAGGGATCCTTTCCCTGGAATGCTGTGCTTTTTCCCTGATGGAATTGCTAACATTTTTAAAGCCCAACTAAGATCTTATCAGAAGAGAGAGAAAAAAAGAATTAGTTTATCCTGATTGGGTGTTAATGACCCTGTAAGATGTAATTTCTTTTATTTTATTCTGTTACCTAGAAAATCTATCACAGCCTTGTAGTATTGATTGTTCAATCTATAAAGAGCTCGGTTTACAGCTTGACTGTTAGTAACAAGGTTATTCTAATGAGTGACTCTTCAACACCTCAGATTTTCACTAAATTCTAACCCATCAGCCTAACGGTCTAACACTAAGTGTCTTTGGTGATGATAGCTTATCTCCATCCTCTATCATGAGAAGGCATGTCCAGGTAGCCAAAAGTAAAACTCATTCTCTGCTGTTTGTATGAAAACAACTGGCCATTTGCTTGGCTATGCCATGTCAGATCAAAAGCAGGGCTGGTGGCATGAATCATCCTTAGAAATGTCAAACCTCTGACCAAATAAGATCTTGAAACAGGTTGTTTTTGCTCTGAAGTTATGGGCAAACTCAGCTAAGGAGGAGACCATGTTCAGTCATTTCTGCAGAAAAATGATTACTGATGAGTTTTCCATTTCTGAGGCATTTTTTCCACTTTAGTGGCTGCTAGTGGAGTAAATTTGGAGAAGGAAATGGCAGCCCACTCCACTATTCTAGCCTGGAGAATCCCAGGGACGGGGGAGCCTGGTGGGCTTCCGTCTGTGGGGTCGCACAGAGTCGGACACAACTGAAACGACTTAGCAGCAGCAGCAGTGGAGTAAATTATTACACAAAAGAAACAGAGGGAAACCACAAAAGAATTTAGAGCTCTTGTTACTACTTTTTGAAACCTGTTTTCCAAGACCAAACATGAGTGGATCATCACCCAGCTATAATTTTGGAACAATAAAAGGAACACACGAGATGAAAATTAGAATCTGTGAATGTGCCCCACTTCAAGATGATGCTAATAACATTAAGAACCATAATAATTTCAAAACTGAAAGTGTTAGTCACTCAGCTGTGTCTGACTCTTTGTGACCCTGTGGACTGTATTCCTCCAAGCTCTGTCCATGAAATTCTCCAGGCAAAAATAGTAGAGTGGGTTGCCATTCCCTTCTCTAGGGCATCTTCCTGAACTAGGAATCAAACCCGGGTCTCCTGCATTGCAGGCAGATTTTTTACCATCTGAGCCACCAGAGAAGCCCAATAATTTCAAAACTCAAAGACTAAAAAGCTATGAAAACAAGCAAATGGTATTGTTTAGTGGCTTCTCCTTTTCTGGTATCATAGTCAATAGAGCTTGACAAATTTTTCTATGTCTTTCTTTCTGAGATAGCTAATAAGTTATGAGACTGAGTCTGCTTAAGGGACTGAATGTACACAGTGGCCTTTATGGCCTGGTCTAGAGAACATTTCAAGTCCCTTCCAATGGGCCACTGCTTTGGCCTTCTTTATCCATTTCTCATGCTTTATCAAGAACTGGCTTTATCTTTCTTCTCCTTTTGTCTCTGTTTTCCATAATCTGTTAAGTAATTATACCCAGGGCCACACTGGCACAATCCTTTTGCTTATCAAGAAAATATAAACAACATGCTGGCTTGCCTTTAGCCTCTTTTCCTTGGTCACAGCTTGAATTCTGGAGCTACCCAATATCCTTCAAACAGAAACCCAACGTGACATGTGAACTCTGGAAAGAGCATGGTCAAGCTCTGTTGTCCCTAAGGAGGGGGGCAGGCAGAACCGTGTCTGCTCCTTTCACCTTAGAACTCTCCACATCATGGTGGCTCATTTTCAAATATCTACTCTGTCGATAGTAGCACCAATTTGGCCTGCGTTACTAGAGAAATGACACTATCACTGGTTGTAAAGACCTGGTGTGGAATGACAAATGCTTTGCAATAAATACCTAGAAAAGAGAGAAAAATATTTTTAACTTGCTCTGCTTCTATTCTTCCTAGGATATTTTGCCTGCTTGGGGGCATAGCTTCTCTTACGTGGGATAAAAAAAATAAGATGCTGCCCCTTTTTTTCCCTCTAGTAAAAGTCCTCCTCAGCTCTGCTAGCAATTTAAATGCTGTGATCATACCCATTAGCTTCTCTATCATTGTAATTGTTGTTAATTGTTATAACTGTTTTAGTTATTAGTGGTGTCATTATTGCTCTAGGTCCTCTGTCTGTTTTATGCTGAATATATTAGTGCTTTGCTTTTGAATTACCAGGCTTTATTTAGTGCAGAGTTACATTTTTTGGAGAGACATTGAGAAATGCTGGCATTAAGCTTTATTCTTTTGTTTTTCATTCCAAATGGACAGACTGGAAAAAAATAATTAGATGGAATAATGTCCTCAAAATGAGAATGAGGATGTTTTGAATTAATTAAATGGTCAGAATGCTGCACCATTTCTGATCTCAGACTGCTGCCAAAGGAATGTGAACCTAAAGGAGCCTCAGACCCTCCCAGAGAGTCAATCCTCTCTCTCAGGCTCCCAATTTCTTACTGGTCTAAAGACATCCGAGTCTCCTCACACGTCCTCTGTTCATAGGAGTGCTGGGCAAGCCTAGGGAGAAGCTGGCCTGGCCCAGCAGACTCCCAGCCTTCAAGCTCTTCCTGGGAAAGCTGCAGGAATAAAGCCCTCCATGGTCTTACCTCTTCCCCTCTTAAAGGTTTGATCAGGTTTTTGTTTTACAACTTAAAGCTTCAGGGAAGGCTTCCCTGATCCCTCAGACTATGTTAGATTCCCTGTTACACACAGCACCCTCAGCTTCTCGTTTGCAGATTTATCACAATCATAAATAAATAGTTGTGTGACTTTGTTTCATGGTGCCACCCTTGCTGGATGGCAGCCCTAAGGGCAGGGAATGGCCCATGCAGAATTCCCAGTGTTTTGCATGTTTGCTGAAGGCTGAAGAGTGAATGTAGTGAAGTTGTGTGCACATATACACATAAATGCCAGTCACCTGTTTTAAACTGCGAGTCTGCAATTCCAGTCTTGTCCAGTTAAGGCATTCCTCCACCCTGATTTCATTAATACCAGGATACCTCTGTTTAGAGTGCCAGTCCAACCTCCTCCCCTTTTTTATCCTTCATTCTGCTTATTTTCCAAAGCAGCATTGTTATGGTTCTGATGATTCCAGTTCTTGGACTAGGCTAAGCAATCTCCTGGATTCCTGAGTTCTATCTTCTTTGGGCCTTTAGCTTATGAAGAACTCAAAGTGTCTTCTACCTTTAGTTTTTCTCGGAAGGTTTTGTTTTTCTCCTAGCTTTTTGCATTCCCTACGATCTGCTGCACTTTTAGAATAGCTCTTTTTCCTGGTGTTCTCACAGGTGTCTTATATACCCAGTATCAAATCAGTTTCTACATAGAGACTCAAAAGGTACCCATCATATCAAGGAGCTAGCCCACATCCAGGCATGTGGGGGGCATACACCACAGTGACCATCTGGTGGCCAGAAAAGGCCAAGATAACTTTCTAAGTCTTACTATTTGAAAACCTCAAGTGATGTTTTTTAAAAGTCTGTTTTTATAAAATGATTTTCTTTACCATATATAAATCCATGAAACATATTGATGTCAATGTACTTTTCATTCCTAAACTTAGCCCAAATCTTGGCATGAATAATCAACTCCATTACAACTGAAAATGCATTATATCCTCTGGGAAAACTACTTTCACTTTTTAGGAACTGATATTTTTCTGTTTCACACACTGATATCCCTGCCAAAATATGCCTTGTCTTTTCAGTAATTAGCATTTTTTCCCAATGGGTTTTTTTCCCAAACATGTTCATAACTCTGTGGCAGAATGTTTCAGTGCAGTCATCTCATTTGCTGCCCTCTGTTGTCTACTGAATATATAAACACTTTCTGTGAAAACAAAATATCCTTGAGTTTCTATATGGTTAACATTTTCACTTCTGTTTGCAATATCTGAATCTTAACTAAATAACTTTGTCTCTCCTCTGTTTTTGTACACTTTAAGGTTCCTAATAAAGTTCTTTCCCAGAGACATATAAGGATCTTGTTCTTCTGTGCCTTTATTCTTTGAATTGCTCATACGTTAGGAACAAGAAGAAAAAAAGCATATAGGCAGAGCTTCTGTCCCCCCACTGCCCACTTCTCTGCACCTATCCCATCCTTAGCAACTAGCACCATCACTCTCACTGGAGGGTCAAGACAAATGAAGGGAAAGGTGGAAACTGGCAAAATAAGGTGCCCCCCATATCACTTGAGGTTTGATTAGAACCAGGACTCCCGACTCCTGTCGTCAGGAATGTCACCTTTTGTGGGTGTTCTGCATACAGTTCTCATACACAGTGTCCCTAGGAATGGAGAGCAGTGCCACATTAGCCCTGGTCCAGGAGGCATTAGCACTCCTGCCATTCACATCCCCAGATCCTCTCCCACTTTGTACTCTAGTGTTTAACCTTTCCGGGTAGAAGAAGATCAATACAAATTCTTCATTGTTAAGAATCAATGACTGTCCTGTAGCATCACTGCCATCTAGTCTTGCTGAGGAGCCCAGTAAATCTCTCCAGCTGCTTCTAAAGCTTGGTTTGTCGTCTTCAGTTGCTTTCATTTTTAATGCAGATCACTTTGGTTTCTGTTCCCCAGGGGGCTTACAGATAAATCTTGGCAGACATGTTCAGGGTCTACAAATGAGATGCTGGAAAAGGGCCAGCCCACCCAGAATTTAGTTGTAATGGATGAGATACCCCTTTGGTTCCACTTAAGGACTGGGCTATTCCTTTCCACATTTATTGGTAATTACCTCATATAGTAAGTACCTGGGTGGGAAGTGCAGGATGAGTTCCTGTATAACAGAGGAGGCCAACCTGTAAGGCCGCAGTGCCGATCTGTGCTGGCTGACTCAGCCTTTCTTGTAAGCAGGCAGAAGTTGGAGACATCTCATTCCTTCAATGCATAATAAAAAGAAGCACTGGATAGTTTAGATACCCAGTATGAAGAAAGTCTGACAGAAAATCTCTTTGTGCTGCTTACTTATAAACCAAGTGAAAAATTACCTGCCTGATTTTCTTTTATTAATAAATGAATATATTTATCATATTATTGAATAGTATCTGACTAAGGATGATCTGTAAACATTTAATGTTAGTTAATAATCTCCTTCTCCTATGGTCATTTGCTTTTGCTGAGTGTTTGGCTGTATCTCATCCCAAATCCCTTGAATCTTAGGTTTCCTAGGGGCAGTATCAGAACTGTGTTTCCATTTGCAGCAAAATGTGGGCGCCATAGAAAAAGACAGGGTCCTTTTAACTTTGATTTCTCCTCCCTTTGATCAGTGGACTATGCCAGTTATTACCAGGGCCTATGGGATTGCCATGGTGACCAGTCAGATGAACTGTCCTTCCAACGAGGTGACCTCATCCGAATTCTGAGCAAGGTAAGAGTTAGAGTGTGGGGCTCGGATCAAAAGTTGATTTTCTCACTCCTGATGATGTAGTCTCTCAGCCAGAATTATCCCATATCATATACTTTTCATGTGTGTATTACATGGCCCCCTCACACACAGAGTAAATCTCCATTGTTTTAAAATTGTCAAAGTTTATTTGAAAATTCAGATTCAGGAACTAATTTCCAAATTTTAAAAATACAGTAAAGTACACAATACCAAAACTATGCCAATCAAAATTTGATCTTTTTAAAAGGGTCTCTGAGATGCTTAAAACATCATTACCATATACATAATTTACTACAATAAAATACTTTTGAAAATATTCTAGCTAGGTCAGCTGCCTCATTTCATTTATAGATAAACAAAACTGTAATATAATTACATATGCAGGGGGGAGTCAGAACTAGTTAGGTCAATTGATTTGAGTAAGTGCTGTAAGGCCAGTCCACAAGGGCTAACTTTATTCTCTTCCTAAGTCACAAAGTTAGCCCCTAGCCACAGCTAAATACCTCACAAATGGTGTTGTTGAATACCAAAGAATGGTCCAAAAAAAAAAAAGATTATTTCAGATCCATCACCAGTGTGAAGAAGATTTAGAACTCATGGGTTACTCTTTGAGGGATCAGTAGCATCATCTTTGTAGAGAAAGACTGCTCATATTCTGTACAGGTGGACTAAGGAAATAAATTTCTGTCCCTGAAAAAAAAACTTGTTAAAAAGTTCTCCCTCTACGAGACAATCAATATCAACAAATACATTTTTGAAAGAGGCACAATTTGCTCTTTAATTGTTGAGTATGTGAACTCCATGAGCTTCGAGGGTGGTGCTAGTGGTAAAGAACCTGCCTGCCAATGCAGGAGATGTAAGAGACGCTGGTTCGATCCCTGGATTGGGAAGATCTCCTGGAGGAGGGCATGGCAACCCACTCCAGTATTCTTGCCTAGAGAATCCCATGGACAGAGGAGCCTGGCGGGCTACAGTCCATAGGGTCGCAGAGAGTCAGACACGACTGAAGCAACTTAGCACACATGCTCAGGTGAACTCCATAAAGAAAAATTGAAAACCCATTGTGTTATTAACCCATCGTTTGCCATTCATCTTTATTCTTTGAATGTCACTACCTTGGCCAGATGTTTGTCTCAGTCTGAAATATACCAGAGCTTGTTAGAAAAAAGACCAGGACTGATCACAGGTAGCTTTCAGCAGTTACAGCAGGTCCTCTTTGAACCAGGACCAAATTCAGATCCAGCCTTTTTTGAGACAGCAGGAGGCTTGCAATCCCTGCTGAGTGAGATCACAATCTTTTAGTGATCTCTTCCAGACTCCAAGTTCAGCACCCACCTTAGTGCCATTCTGGTGCAGCTCCAGTACACCAAGAATAAATTGAAAGCAAAGAAGGGAGTGGACATTGGCCTGATTGGTATTTCAAATGCCCGAAAGCAAGGTTTGCCGTGTAATAGAATTTGTGTACATTACCACGCTGGCATTACAGGGGTAATCGAGTTATCCACTCAGGTGTGACCAGGCCTCTGTTTGCCCAGAGCCTGCAGGTGAACAAATTAACTGTTTACATTGTCTGAGGTGCCTGCAGCAGGAAGCGGGGAGAACAGAGCCAGACTGTCTGCTGGCCTTCTCTCTCGGTCATGATTATTTTGTTTGTTTTGCATGTCTTTTGCCTTTGTTAATGGCTTCTCACTGGGGGTCCCTTTCCTCTATTTAGAAGGGGCTGTGCGGTGACTTGCCCTGCAGTACAGAGCTGTCTGTGGTTGCCAGGGCTGTTGTAATTTTGAGATACCAAAGAACATGGAGACCTTCCCAAATCTGGACTTTTTTTTAACCAATCCCTCTTCCCCTCCTCTATTACTAAAAGCTAATATATCAGAGTTTAATTCAGGGGCAGTACCTTGCTGCATCGGTTCTATCAAGCTTCTTTCTCTGTCTTTTGGAAGGTCCTGAGTCTGTTGTCATTTCTTACCTTGATAGTAGCACATTTCTTACCCTAAAAGCTACATCGGATGCCTCCCTTCTTCACATTGCTAACCTCTGCATGTCAGGGAAAGAAATGAGAAGCTAGAAGCTTAACTGACGTTTCCCTCATAAAATTTCATTCCAGTTAACGTTGGCTTGGGGAGCATTTCAGATTGGATTTACCTTTATTATATTATTTAATTCAATAAGAGTCCTTTGACAGGAAGCAACCTTAAAAGGCCACCCAATCCATTCCCTTGCCTCTAAGAAGCACAAATGAACCAATTCAGGCAGACAGAAAAGGAGATTCCAATACCATTATCAGCTGTCTGTCTATTCAGATGTTCAGTTACTCCTAATCTCAGGAATTTTCTCTCATATGGATCCTAAATTTATTTCACTTTAGCCCCAGTTGCACTTGTGGTAAAGATCCTGCCTATCAATGCAGGTGACATAAGAGATTCTGATTCAGTCCTTGGGTTAGGAAGATCCCCTAGAGGAAGGCATGGCAACCACTCCAGTATTCTTGCCTGGAGAATCCCATGGACAGAGGAGCCGGCAGGCTACAGTTCAGAGGGTCTGAAAGAGTTGGACATGACTGAAGCGACTTAGCATGCATGGATGCAACCCCAGTTGCCTTCCTTTTTTGGAAGTTATACTCTGCAGCCTGCCTCTCACACCTGTAGAAACAGAACTGACTCAAGTTGAGGTTAGTCCGGAAAAATGATATCTAGAAATCTGCATTTTACTTTTCTCTCTGACCAGTAGAACCTTTGTCAAGCAAGAAAAGCCTGCTTCTTAGGAACCAGGAGAAGTCTAATTCCCTGAGACAAGACAAGATGTAGCTCAACTTACCTGGAGCAGTTTCCTTGCCTGTAGAATGAGGGAATTGTGTTAGACCTCTGAGGTTCCTTCCACCTCAGACATTCCTGATCTGAACAAACATGGTGAAGCTAACATTGCAAAATCTGCTGAAGAAATTCCACACCTCTTTTCAGATTAAACCAGAAAACTCCAATGTTCTTTTGTTTTGGACCCTCATAAATGCATATGGCTTTTCCCTCTCTCTTTGTATGATGAGAAAAATATTCTGAGAGGCAGGGGGTGGCAGGTAGAGAACAGGAAGTTGGGTGGGAATTGGGGAGTAATAACTACTCTTGGGCTCCTGCTGCTTCCTTCTGCTTCTTTCTCTCTCTCTCTCTTTTTTTTTTTTTGGTTTGTTGTTTTTTTTTGAAGTGTAGTTGATTTACAATGTTGTGTTAGTTTCTAGTGTACAGCAAAGTGATTCAGTTTTACACATATATATTCTTTTTCAGATTCTTTTCCAGTATAGCTTATTATAAGATATTGAACTTAGTTCTCTGTGCTATACAGTAGGGCTTTATTGTTTATCTGTTTTATATATAGTAGTATGTATCTGCTAATCCCAAACTTCTAATTTATCCTTCCCTTTCCCTTTCCCCTTTGGTAACCATAAGTTTGCTTTCTGTGTCTAGAGTCTATTTCTGTTTCATGCATATCATTTTTTTAACCTGAAAAATCATATCATATTTGTCTTTATCTGATTTACTTCTCTGATAATCTGTTGGTCCATCCATGTTGCTGCAAATGGCATTATTTCATTCTTTTTTATGGCTGATTAGTATCCCAGTGTGTGTGTATACATATATATACCACACTTGCTATTTTTTAATAGTTGCCTAAGTATGACCCAACCCTGACTCCTAGAATCCTCCAGCCAAGAGAGTCTGTTAGGGTCTAGGGTTTTTGGGCAGGAATGATCCCAGAAAGAGAGCTAATTACCCTTTAAAAAACTTTTTTCAGAGAAGTTGATTGGTTGGGTATCCAAACGCATTGCCTGTCCTTAGAGAAGCAAGTTGTCAACTGGTGGTTTATTTATGTGACCCTGAACAAAGTCACTTAATCTTGCTAATCCTCATTTTCCTCGTCAGTAAAAATTGGGATAATTTCTATTTAAAGGATGTTGTGATACTTACATTAAAGAATTGTGTAAAGAAGTGCCTGGCATCTGGGATGATAACTATGATTATGTTCCCCTCTTTTCCATTAACAACCAAGTAAAACTTTTGAGGTCAATGTTGGGTCTATATTTAGGAGTTCAATAAATTATTAGTGAATTGAGAGAGAAAAAAGATATCCTGTCCTGCCAAGAACACTTCACAGAGATGTTTGAAAGCTCAAAAGATCCTCACTTGGGAATAGAAGCTCATCCAGTGAAGAAACTTTACATGGAAATGCACTGTGCCTTTCCTGATCTGAGAGAATTCATCACTGGCAAAATTGGTCAACAACTCAAACTTCTTTGAGGAGAGACCAGAGCCATGTACCCCAGCTCTGAAACAGTAACCAAAGACACAATCAGCAGGACCCATCTTGCCTCCCCCAACACATCTATCCATTTCTAAGACCCAAAGTTGCATGCCCACATAATGCACTGAGTTCCAATTTGGGTTGCAAATATATTAAAAGGAGACTTTAATAACAGAGAGCTGTGCATCCATTCCTTTTGGACCCAGATATTTCTGAACAGCTCTTTTGGTGCGGGGACTGAACTCCAGTTCCGCCCATGCAGGGACGCAGCTCAGGCCACAGCGGGGTACTCAACGCTCTTCAGCGGCTCCAGATTGTGGCGCTTGTGCAGGTCTCCTCATACGTAACCGATGGCTCCTGAGAGCCTGCCTCCCGTAAATTACTTCCCACGATGCCGGCGACCACCGCAAAATTCAAGTTTGAATAGAGCAGGAAAAAGGTGTTTGAAAGGCCTGTTCACTCAGCTGCATTTTAATTTCCTTTTCAATCTTGTCCCAATTAATTTCACAGAATTAATCTCACAGAAGCAAATGTGGCAGCACTGAAGCTGTGGTTTTAGTGTGGCGGTCGCTCTGCCTGAACATGAAATAGGAGCTAATATAAAAATCCATCTGCTGTGTTTGAAATACACACCGGCTGCTGCTCAGTCCTGTCTGACATTCCAAACATCAACAGCGGGGAAAAGTGATTTGGGGGTTAGTGGCCATCAGCACTTGGCAGGGGTTCAACAACAGGTGTACTCCAAAAATCCATTCAGCTTGGGCACCAGGCATGACAGGGCAGGTGCTGAATCACCTTCCGTGCAGTAACACAACGCCCTGGCTTGGTTCCTTTTATCTGAGAATCTTAAGGCCCTTCTGGGGACCAGCACTGCTGTGGGCATTTATCGTATACGTGGGAGAAAGGGCAGTAAGAAGTCTCTGGTTGAGTCAAGCCAGTTTGCAGCTTACAGAGAAGTGATTGTCTTCTTGGCTTAAAGGTCTCTCACTAGAGAACCTTCTTCTAAATAATAAAGGTGTTTGTTCTGCTATTCGAGATAACTTAAATAAACACCCATTTAAAATTTAAGCCTCCTGTTCCAGAAGTGATTTATAGTAGTAACATGAGCTGTCCAGCAGATAAGGGCAAATGAAAGAGAGAGAGGAGAGGAACTCTTTCTCAGTTGAGGAGGAAGAGGTCCCTGAAAGAGGTCTTCCACTTAAGGTAAACAGAGTTGATAGGCTACATCTCTTGGGCTTATGTTGGTGTGCCTCATGAGTTGGCCCTGGGCTCTTCCAGAGTTTGTCCTGCTACTTATTCCCATGGAAGGCAGCCTTGGAGCAACAAACCGGGTGCCAAGAAAGGTTATACTTACATGGTGCTGAGCCAGGGTTCAGAGATATTCTCAGCACCCCAGCACACCATGCTTTGGTTGTGTTCTCTGCTGGTACAGTTGATGTGGGAACAGGGAACCTTACAAGCAAGGTCAAGTTTAATATTGAACATACAATGCTCTCAGATGGCCACAGGTCTTATGTGGATGAGGATGGACCAATTTCATCACCCTGGGTTACATTTAACTTCCAGCACCGGGTCATAGCTACTTAAATTCAGGCTGGATCATGGCTCCAAACTCAGCACCTAGTTATCTGAATGCAACAGGCCTTCCCCACCACACCTGGACTGTGTTAATGTAACACCATGTCTGTTATAATGGGATTTTTAAAGACCAGTGTTCTTCACCTACTCCCTCAAAGGACTGCTTAAAGAATGTAGACCTTTCCCCTCCCTTGACCCCATCTCCTCCAGAAGAGATTTGTATGTTGTAAAAATTATCTGAATGCAGCAGTACTTCCTCTTTTAAGTGTGCTTAGTTGAATGTGACAACAACCCTCATAAAAACAGATAAGTTAATTCCTTCAATTGCTTTAAATGAAGGCTTTTTTTTTTTTTTTTAATTTCAGGGCTCTGAGGGAAAGGAGGTGTTTGGTGACATCTAGTGTCCATTTAGGACTTCCTCAGGCACCATTACCCTCTGCTTGGCTGAGCAGGGGACGGGCAGGGTAATTTGGGAGGTAATTCAGGGATAGGAAGTGGGGAGAATAGGAGAATACAGGCCTGGGGCACAGACTGCCCAGACATAGTGATGAAACTGATCAATGCCTGCCGAAGAGCTATCATTCACCTCTGACCTAAACAAAGGGGGGCAGTGAGGAGGGGTTCCATTGGAAAATATCTTTTCTTATTTATGATGATACGAAAAGAGAAGCAGAAGCTGTCCCCATCACCCCATTTCATGTTAACAAGCAGGTCGACACTGTGCTGTGATGACGAAGATGATGATGATGATGGTGTTTTCTCTCATCAATAACCCCTGTGGGAGGCTGTAGAGTTAGGAGGATGGGAATGGGATTTGGGGTCAGCTGGAAGGCAACGGTCATACACCGGTCAAATTCAGTAGAGGCCATTTCTTTCCCCCAGACAGGAACCAATCGTCTAGAACAAACCCTGGCAGCCTCATTCCTTCCAGGTAATTTTTATAAATGAGGGGACACCCATTCCAAGAGAGGACAAAAGGGAGAGGGTGTTTGTGAGTGTGTGTGTGTGTGTGTGTGCATGCTTGCATATGCATGCATATAAACCTACAAGGAAGAGGCCCTACTACTTATCAACCCTATTCTCTATACCCTGGCCATTTATTATAAAACCCTTTTTAAAAAAAAAGAGTAAAATTGGCATTTTCCACTTTAATCTCCTTAGTCCTGAACTTTTGTCCTGGACAAGACCCTTCACTTTCTACACACACAGACATACACACCACTTTCAGTCAGGTGGAAAGTCCCAGATCCGATAATTAGCCATGAGACCCAGACAGAAACGTTTACCTAGAACCTTATAAGCCATACAGGGTTTAGGTTAATGCTCAGAATCGCCTGATGCTTTACAAACTCCAGTGTAAAAAAAAATTCCAGCCATTTATTTTGCAGTGAATTTATAACAAATGCTGTTAAAGGCTTCGTCTTTTGACAGAGGTAATAATAAATTCACTGTTAAAGACGGTAGTTTAATTCCTTATACCTCCAATACTGCACAGAATAAACCATATTCATCACTGAGTAATTTTTTACCACATAAATCTTTAAAACTAACCGGTGAAGGCTGTTGAGACTGAAATATTGTGAATTTATTAGATATGCCCATGTAGTATTGGATTCAGAGGTTTCCACTCGAATATATTATGGGGAAAATTTGTGTCTTTAACTGTGACATTCCCTCCATTTCCAACTGCCAGTAGTATAACAAGCAGCTCCTCCAGAGTCAGCTGCACGTTTATCAGACAGAGATTTAGTGATCAACTCCTCACTAATCTGCCAAAGAGGTTGGATGACATTTCAGTGAGATGCTCTATTTAAAAGGAGTCACAAAAGCTTTGTTTCTGTGTAATTATTTTCTCAAAAGGAATTCAGCCTCCCCAAACCTCTGTCCGCCAGTGTTTCTTGGTAGTGTATGGATCCAGCTCTCCAACCAAAGTAGCAAAATATTGAGGCAAATTATAACCTCTTGCAAATACACAGGGCAGTTACTTCTATGCATTATACGATTAGTTATGGGGGGCTTGAGGTAACCGGTTAGAACACAGAAAAGCTGGAATTAGCAGATGTTGCCAGACGTGTGGTATTTAAGGGTAATAAAAAAGATTATATTGAGTCTAAAACTAGAAATAATAGACAATGATTTCAGAAACCTTACTATTTAAAAACTTTAATCTTGGCATATGACACAATCAAGATACAATTAAATCCTCAGATTTGAACAAAACTCCTTTTACTCTTCTATATAAATTTTGAGTGAAAATCTGTGCCTGTTAGACAAATATTCTTAATGTTTCTCATTATTCACTAGTGAAGTGACATTTAAACTGACCAGTTGATTATATCAAATTGTAATGCCCTCTCCAGTTTCATTAAGGATATATTAATACCGCTAGAATGAAAAATATTTTTTCTTTTAGATGCAGAAATGAGCATCATCTTTTCAGCAAAGAGCTTTGGTGATTTTCTTCTTCCCATTAATATTCTGTATTTGTCAAGGGTTCCAGATACTAAAAACTTCCAAGGATGATTATGAACTTTTAAGATTTTTTTTAACAAAACAAAATGCATTTCTAACTCTTAAACAAAGGTGAGAAATCTCCTGGCAGTGCAAGATTGCAGCCCATCAGAGTAATTGGTAAAAGACAGAACCCGGCTAGAAAGATAAGTGAAATACCAGCAATTAATATTCAGTATTTCACATTCTAGTCAAGAAGATGTGTTTTCCTTTGTGATGTGGCTCATAGCTAAGAGTGTTGGGATCCAGACTCAAGCTCTGCCTTCTTTTTGTGCATGAGGATTAAGGAAAAAAAAAAAAAAAAACAGCAACAACAATCCTGCTCCATCTGTAAATGAACAAACATCTTGATTTTATAGCTATTTGCTTTGTAAAACTGAGGAATGAAACAAAAATTACTGGATGCCTAAGTAACACTTTAATTCCGAATTCATTTACGCTGTAGCTATGTAGTTGTCACAAACCATAATGCAGTATTTAATTAAAATAACAGAAGTGCATCTAGATATGTCCTGGGGTAGCTATCACCAAATTATAGTCTATGCTATCCGTATTTTATTTATGAAATGGCAGTCTAAGGTGCAACTAAGCTAATACAAAAGCATAAATATTTTAAACCTGCATTTTTATAAAGGCTTCTTTTCTTTCCTGCTACGTCTTTAAATTTTTCCTCCTATCTTTCCGGGGTGTTTCTTAGTGGGATTGTTTTGATGTCGATAAAGATCTCTCTTTGTAACTCTTGCTTTTCAACTATTGACCTCCTGCTTCTTCTGGCTGTGAAATCCCCCATCTGTTGTCATGGAAAGGCTTGTGAGGTTTCACAGGAGCTACAGTAAGCTCGGGACATCTTAGCAGAACTTGGACGTGGAGGGCAGGAGAAAAGCAAACCCTCTTCAGTTCAGTGTGCTTGTTCCCATACAGTCTTCCTTGCGCCTTTTTTCCACCTATAAATACCCGTTATAGTTTACACGCTTGCTTGCTCTACTTTGTGAATGTTCACATGCAGACATACTGCTCCTTTTCATAAACGCATAGCATCTATCTTACACGCACCCACCATCTATCTCTTCGTTCACACTGGCTGTCCCATCCACCTCCTTGTCTGCAGAATTATGTTCCGCAAGGTCCCGATTTATAGGAAATAAATAATGAAAATGGAACCGACTGGGAAAGATAATCGAAACATTCAAATTGTTATTTTTCACTGTCCTTTCTACAAACAGAGCCTCTATAAACACCTACCAAAGGTGTTCACTGATTCCTAAAAGGCAATCAATGCCTATTGGAACATTCTGATCCAGTGGGTCTCTACCTTGTATTTTTCCTATTTTTTCTTGTTTTTGGATGATCTAAGATCTCACCTTTTTTAAATGGCAAATGATGCCGTGTTATTATTTTCATTCTTTCAGCTTCTGATTTATCCTGTTTATAGTGGCAAGTTTTTGTCATCATTTATTCTCTATAAGATAATCCTAAGAATTATGAAAACAATAACTGCAATCACCTTTTTTAAAGAAAATAGCCCCTGCAATTACTGTATAAAGATATTTGATAATAGTAGCATCAGATCACAGCCTGATCCTGCAGCAAGGGTCTTTTAGAGAAGGGTTTCTTATACACACTTGTAATTATTTTAGCCCCTTTCACAGGTCACATAGAAAGTTAATTTCAATAGCTGCTAATTTCCGTCCAACAAAGAGTGTGGTACTTTAAACCACCCAAAATAATTGGATTCAAAACAAATTTAGGAAATTGAGTGTGTTAGCAAGCAAATAAAAATATCCTTTTGGTAAGGAGGAGGGTGAAAGTAGTAAAAATGGCCTTTTTTCCCTCCCTTCTTTCCCCTTCACAACTTTGCCATTAAAGTTGCACCTACAGCTAGAAGTTTGTCCGTGAAAAATGGTCATTTTGTTTCTCTGCTCAAAGAATGTTATTAAAATGCTAATTTAAAAGAAAAAGGAGTTAAATATCTAGCGATGGTGCATTCTAATTGCAACCATAATGAGCTCTCTAAATGTGCGTGCCCCTGACACACACAGAGCATAAACAGCAGTAAACAGATCATTAGTACCCGCGTTCATTTATTCTGGCGACCTTACCATGACCCCACCGAGGGTAGGGTGAAAAGCAGGTGGATCTGGCTGTGACACCCCCTAGAGGGATCCAGGAAATGAAGCTATAAGCGGTTGTCATGGAAACGCCTATGTGTGCAGATGATGTAACACACCGACAGGCTGTAGGCTCCGCAACTGGGACGTTGCCTTTCCCTCGCCGGAACAATCTTGTGGATTAAATTATTCATTTCTTTAATTCAAATAGCAAAAGGAATCCTAATTTTCTTGGTGATGTGCAACTCTTCCATTTGTCTAAGGTCTGGAACATAGTGACTTGTCATCCTCTCTTTCTCCAAAACCTACCCTAGCTTCTTACATTCTAGACCCAAATTAGGAAATCTGACAAAATTAAATGGAGAAGAGGCAGCGAAAATCTGATGCTCAACATCTGTACTTATAGACAGAAAATCTAAGATTTTAAGCTAAAATTAATAAGATAGACAGTGTCCCTTTCTGATGAGGGCATGGTGACCAGGGACTAAATGTATACCTGTCCTGAACAAGATGGCTTTATTTGGAGCAGGGCAGGGTCAAAGCAATACCTGATGCAATGAGAAAAGCAGAGAAGCACCAGCCCCAAATGAACACATCATCCTAGCAAGGTGCAGTGATAGAGAAAAACATAGAAGAGAAAACGAGCATCTGCTCACCCCTTCACATGTCCAACTGAGAGAATCGAGATTAATAAAAATAATTCTTTGGAGAATGATTCCACTCTATCCTACCCTGTTTTGCACCAAACAACCTCAATAACCTTATGGCAACAGTAGAATAACTTTTCTTCTTTTTTTAAAGGAAGCAAAAAAGACAATCTCTGGAAATTATTTTAAAATAAAAAATTTCCTGGCCTGCGACTCCCCCCACTCCACCCCCATTGCACTTTAGATGAACCTGTGATATTGTAGCAATGGCCCTTGAAGTGCAGTGGGGAGGTGATTTAGGAGAATATTAAAGGCAATGTGGAGATTCAAGGCGCCTCTCTCAGGGAGATCTGGAGAAATACGCAGCACAGATGGGCCGAGCAGATTAAACATTTCCGTCACATTGTTTCCAAATTGTGTTGTGGTGCCTGAGGCTGGTACTGCGGTCAGAGCAAAACAGAGCGGTGCGGGGCTGCGAGCTGCACAGTTTATGGAATACATATTAATACACCGGTCTCACATGGTATCACAATTCTATCAGCTCGGCAATGGTGCTGTCTCTATTGTTTCTGAATTCTGCACTTGGCACCTTGCTTCCTCCTGTCTGCAAAGTGTTTACCTTCCCTTTATCCTTCCTCTCTCTTTTAGCCAAAGTTCAAGTTGTGTGTTTCTCATTTCTCTCTTCCACACAGCCCTGTACCCACTGCCCTCCTCACCTTGCGGTTTTCCTGTCATGCACACTCTGTTTTGTACACACTCCCATGACCAAGACTGTCCACTGTGTCTGCTTTGTGCACAGGTCCTGCAGCCTTGCCTGGCTTTGACTTTGTAGTATCCACTCACACCCAGTTCAGGACATCAGTTCAGACTTGAAGCTGAATAGTCCCCTGGACTCAGGGCTCTTAGACCCTCCATCCAGCTGACACATTCCCCTTCTCAGAACTCTCAGCTTTTAGCCACAGTGAGCTTTGTGGAGTTGCTGCCATGTGCTCCCTTCCCAGCTGCTGTCGCTGGCCATCCACCTTTCCGTGTCCCTTTTCTTATACTCAAAGCCCCCATCCCCAGCCCAGGATCCAGGCTCACCAGTGTCCAGGTTAGCAGGTTCCCTGAAATATGGCAGTAAATAAAACTAGTTCAATTGAGGCAAATTTAATGATTCATTTTTATTATGATTTATAGACCAAAACTTTGAATAATAGAAAAAAGAGAAAACGATTGCCAAGAACTTAAAACATGGTGTGAAACAAATAGCCTGGAGAGGCCGCCAGGCTACCCAAGGTTTCAGCCAAGCGCCGGGCTCAGATACTTTCACAGGTTCCAACAGCACTAATCCACTGTTGACCCAACTGACCACTTCCTTTCTCCTTCAGCAAAAGCTCTTCATAAAACCATATGCCCTGAAATACGAGCACCTGTTTGTCTGTGGTGAACAATTGTTTTTCTCAGCAATTGGAAGGGTGCTGAGTTAGAGACTTCAATTTATTTAATAATTTTTGATAGCCTCAGAAAGCATTAAATTTCCAAAGCTGAAGTTCGATAGAGAGATTGCAGTCCAACCCAGAGTAAAAATACGATATTTTTGGCTGACCTGGGAATATTACTATCTACTCTGCTTAGGAATTCAAATTTCCCATCTTTACTAATAATAGTATATGATGCACAAGCACTAATAAGAGAAATAAGCAATCATAAACCAATAATTCTGTGATTGATTGGTCTTTCTAGGACATATATCAAGCATTTATTGATCTTTCATGTTAGGGGCTGATTGATTGTTCTCTTGAAGAGGAATTCTCTTGTTTACAAGCACTGATATAGTGAACTTTGATGGTTAAAAGAACAAAAGTATGAGACATTTTCTGGGAATCTTGCTCCACAGAGGCTTATTGAAGCTCAATTCAATGTGAAAAGAGAACGTTTCCATTAGGAACATTCTCAGGGGAACAGAGGGTGTCAAGCAGCTTGCTCCAAAAGCCATCATGTGGATTTGAATGGAAGCTATGAGACGACACCACAACTTTTAAGTCACATTAAAGAGATGGGGCCTTAGAAAGGATAAGCAAGGTTGGTCAGCCTTTGAAGCAGGAATAGACTTGGCAACTGGAAGGCTGAAGCCTTGGAAACCCAGCATGGCAAGATTCTTGATTTCCTTTCCTTTTGTGTTTTAAAAGAGGGAGGTAGCGGGAAGATGGCCACACTGGGCCAAAGTGCAGATCCAGGCCAAAAAGATCATGCATTTCCCCCCTAAAGTGCTGATTGATAAAACAGTAGAGGGTTCATAAACCTTTCAGAATGTGATGAAAGGTCTGGGACCTCACCCAAGGGACAAGACACATGTACACATGCACACAAATTTTACACCAGTTTCAAGGAATTCAAAGATCCCTTCACGTCCATCCAGACGTGTCAGGGGTTCACAGACTCCAGTTTAAGAATCTGTGCCCTAGAGGATGGTGATTTCCTTTTGCTGGAACAGCCTAGGATTCACTGAGCCTAGAAATTGAATTCTCATCCCAAGACAGGATGGTCATTCCAGGTCATGTCTGTGCTACTCCAGGGGAGCCATGGAAGAGCGTATACAAATAGGAACCAGCAGGGAGGAGAGAAATTAAAATGTAGCAATCATGGAGTAGGGGTATTTAATCTCTTTTAAGGCTTATGATAGGCGCCTGCTGGTTTTCCCCCTGACATCCCCTGACACCTACTGACAGGGTATTTGCAGCACCACACAGGGACTCAGGGCCCTGTGACAGGAGGAGCACTGAGGAGGGCCATGATAGTCTTGAAACCATAAACAGCAATAGGAAACCACTGGAGGCAGAGTCAAGCTGTGCAGTGTGCCTGTGGTTGGTGGCCATACTGCTTTTTGTTTATAGAATTTGCTGTTCTTTTTATGGCAGGTTTGGTAGGGCTTTTTTTTCCCTTGTTGATGGAGATTAGCAGCATAAATCCTTTTATTGTGGTGTGCAAGCCTCCATAAACACTTTCGATTGTTGCTGATGGTGAAGGCTATGCCTATTTCAGGTTCCTCCAATAATCTGCTCATCCAGACCAAGAGCCTCTCCAACCAGATTAACAGAGTCCAAATAACTGACTTCATTTTTAAGACTCCTTCATTTGAGAGGCTCAAGGAGATGGGGCAGGGTTGATGTTGAGGCAAACAGATGTTTAATCATGCCTAGAAATATTTATGATGAAAACAAACCACATTGAGTGGCTTCTTAAAAGATTTTGTGGCAAGAAGCAAACACTGATGTAAAAGGTTTGTTTTTTAAATAGCTTTTCATATTCTTATCCAAAACATCTTCAATTAACCATTTTGTATAATTAATGTCTTAGCTCTACCACACACAGTGTATAGAGAGTCACAGAGCGGGGAGCCTATATAATTCTGATTCCCTAACGTTGTCACTGGTAGGTATGCATCCCTCCCCCCACCCTTGATTGAAGGTAGAGACATTTCTGCATTGAAGATTTCAGGTCTCCCGGGACCAACTCAGGCATTTTTCCAGTCAGTGCTTCCAAACATCTGGGCAAAAAGTCAAACTTTATTGAAAATGTTGATCCCAAGAATTCAGTTATCTCTGCCATCCCAAAACTAAAATCCAAGAATCAGCAACTTAATAAAAATGCAGTAAATTAGCACCTCTAGACAAGAGCAGAGTTCATTCAGAGCTGGGGTCTGCCTGACTGAGCCAGTACTCTCTCCATTTTAATAGTTTAATAAAAATTAGCATAATTAACGAACATCTGTATGATCCAGAGTGGTGCAATTTGGCACTTGGAAACGAGGGCTTAAACATGATTGCTGTGAGTTTAATGTTGTTTTAATTCTTTTTGGCACTGTGCAGTGAAATAAACGTTTGGTGGTGATAGTTCTCGGCCGGATCTCATTTGCATTTTTCTCCCTTTGATTATGAGCAATTGTGGACTCCCCAGCAATTCATCAAAGTAGAAATTATTTTAAAATACCTCGTGGTGTTCAGACTGGGCTGGAGCAATGCATGGGAGTGGGGGGCGCTGATAGGAGAAGAGAAGGCTAGAAATTTTCCATTCATGCTTTAAACATCTCAGCCCTGCAGCCTTTTTTGGGTATCCAGCCAAGGGATGAAATCTGGAAAAGACAGTCAGATCCCAAGACCTGTAGGTGCTTTGATTAAACTCCTAGGCTTCCACAGCAGGATGCATATGGTCTCCGAGACTGTGCCATCCTCCTTACACTTCTGCCTGCTTTTTTATTTTGAAGGGCATAGAGTTGATTCCACTCATCCCAGTTCTCACCACTGTGGTGAGACTACTACATCTGTGGTCGGCAGGGTCAGCGTTCCCCTCAAGCACGGGCGCACTGACTGGGAGCCCAGCCTCTGCAGGCATCCTGCTGGGCCTCGTCTGCCTCCTCTTCGCACCCTGTTTGAGTTGGCAGACAGCACCTTCCCCAGGCTCAGTCTCTACTCCTGGCATTACAGCTAAAGGAGAAGGCTGCCAAGCGTGAGTCAGACCCAGAAGTCTTGAATGACTCCTGGGGAGAGAATGCCCTTGCTGAACCCCTCAGGTGATGAAGGTGGCAGCATCCAGCAGGTAGAAGACCACACCTCACACCTGTGTAAGCAAGCTGAGTGGTCAAATGACTGTCAGACAACATGGTGCCCACTGTCTCCAGTGAGACAGCAGAAAAGCTAAAGCTAGAATTTCTAAGACAGAGCATGCATTCCCCTCCACACAACAGGACCCTAGTCGACATGGCCATTGCAGCAACATGCTAATGTGAGGCAACACTATAAGAAAACTTAAGGCAAAAAAAAGAAAACTTAAGGCAGAAACTGCCCTAACTTCAGTGCTGGGAAATAGCAACATAACTTGTATCAAGAGGAGCTTGAAAATGTTCTATCATAGGCGTTCCCTGGTAGTCCAATGGTTAGTACCGCAACTTTCACTGCTGTGTCCTGGATTCAATCCCTGATTAGTGAACTAAGATCCTACAAGCCTTATGGTGTGGTCAAAAAATAATAATTATAAAAATAGAATGTCCTGTCAGGCATAGGCAGAGGAATTCTGGGTAATTTCCCATACAGCAATGCAGGCTGTAGGGGGAAGATGGCCTCCCTCCTGGGGAAGGGGGCAATGAGAAGATGCCGTGGGGACAGTGAGGGAAGGAGGGGGGCACATTCGTTTATTTAAGACTGATTTTTAAATGCTAATTCCTTGTTCCTTTTAGGATCAGCTCAGTAGTCTCACTTCTTACTTGGTCTTCATGGTGTTTAGGGAGCCATTTGGGAAACTATCTCTAAAGGCAGTTGCTCTCTTCCTGCCATAGTCACCAGGGAGTATCTTCAGTCACCAGGGAGTATCTTGGAGTTGGTTGTAACTAAATCTGCTCAACTGAGAGTGTAAATTCCCACTGCTCCCCCTTCATTTCTTCATAATATCGTTTTTTGTTTTTTTTTTTTTGGCTGCAAGGCATGTAGGATCTTAGTTCTCCAATCAGGGATCAAACCTGTGCCCTCTACTTTGGGAGCAAGGAATCTTAACCACCAGGGAAGTCCCTTCATAACCTCATTTAACAAGGTTTTTTTGGGCCCCATTCTGTGCCAGGCACCATGCTGAGTGTGGGAATACAAGAGCAAACAAAACCATCAAGGCCTCTGCTCCCACAGAACTTTCCACCTAGTGACTGGCACTGAGACAAAAGGCCGGCAGATACAAGGCAGCATGATGAATTCTTTTCTGGAGAAGCACAGAGCACAGCACTGTGGACCACAGAGCTGGGGCCCCCACTCAGTCAGAGAGTGGTAGCAAGGGGTTTCTGGAGAGGCCAGAGAGAGTTAGGAGTTGGAATCTGAAGGCTGCTTAGGAGTGAGCCCCCTGGAAGGGAGGGGGGAAGTGGAGGCTAAACAGGCAAAGGAAAGGCTCCACAGTGAGAGCCTGAGGCCCAAGGGAGAAGCAGAGACAAATTCTGTTTTACTAAGAGTTCACTAGATTTAGGGGATAAATGACAATGAGTGGGACTAGTTCATGCAAGGTCTTGTCCATCTTTTTAAGAAGTTGACAATAGACAGTAGGAACTCAAAGGTTTTAGGCAAAGCAGTGATATTATCAGTGTGCCTTTTAAAAAGATTCTGGCTACAGAATGAAGAGTAAATTGGAGAATAAGAATGGAGATACAGAAACCAATTTGGATATTGCTTCTGTAGTCTTCAGGAGAGGGGACAGTGACATGACTCTAATCCGTTGCCAATGGGAATAGAGAGAAGTGGATGGAGTCCAGTAATATTTTGGAAAGAGAACCGACAGAACTTGAGGACTGATTGGTAGAGAGTGAAACTGGGAATGACTCTCGGGTTTCTGGCTTGAGTAATTGAGTGCATAGTGGTACCACTCACTGAGACAGAGAACAGAGGTGGTAAAGATACTTCGGAAATGGAAACAGAGAAAAGAGGCAACATGATGGTTAAATTTAGGACAGAGTGAGTTTGAGAAGCTTGAGGAATATGCACTTGGGCTTTGAGATCCAACCCTTAGATCCAGGCTGGAGCTATTGTTGTGTCATTTACACAGAAGGTGTGTAAGATTGCTCAAGGAAAGCACAAATTGGAAGAAGGCCAGGGCAAAACACTGGAAAATCACAGGAAAAGGAGAGATAAAGGAAGATGAGAATGAAAAGAAGCAGCCAGAGAGGTAGGAGGGAAACCAGGAGAGTATAGAAATTAAGAGAAGAAAATACCTCAAGAAACATCCATGGTGCCAGGACTGCTAGAGATCAAGTTAAGGACTGAAAAGTACCCACAGAATTTGAGCAATAAGGAGGCTATAGGAAGCGTAAGTGGACTGATAAAGGCAGAAGCATTTACGTTACAGTGGCTCAAAGAGTGAATCGAAAGCAAGAAGTTGGGGCAGTAAATGAAATAAATTCTTTCAACAAACTTGACTGTGAATTGTCAGTTTGCATAGATAGGCTAGTCTAAATAGGAAGTAGACATGTGGTGGTGTTTGTCAGTAAGTTGTATCCAACTCTTTTACAACCCGGCGGACTATAGCCCACCAAGATCCTCTGTCCATGGGATTTCCCAGGCAAGAATATTGGAATGGATTGCCATTTCACAAGGCATCTTTCCGACCCAGGCATCAAACTCACATCTCCTGCGTTGGCAGGCAGATACTTTACCACTGAGCCACCAGGGAAGTCCGCGGATACGTGGTAGGAACTATTTAATAATTGTTTTCAAAGACGAAAGAAACCTGAATACACTTCAGTACTGATGGAAGGAGCCATTTACATTAGAGGCAGACATCAGACTTCTCAGAACCTGGTCTCTAAGAAACAAAGCAGAGTTGCAAGTGCATAACCAGGGGAGGGATGCTTGCTCCACTTTAATTGAAAAGAAGAGTGATTGTCAATACAGGTAAGTTCCTGTTTTGGTGGCTGAATTTGACGGATCTGATAGCTTCTGTTTTCTCTTTGAAGGTAGAAAAGAGGTCAGCTGCTGAGAGTTAGGGGAGAGGCAGAGTTGGAAGAGGGGAGATCCACTAAAAGAAACAAAAAGATATATAAAAAAAAAAAAGAAAGAAACAAAAAGATAATCAGTTGACCCAGAATTTTATTTTGTCAAAAACTTGGTTTTCTTTCTTTTCTCCCTAGATCTCAGCAGTCAGCTGTGCAAAAGATGGATCCAGTTGAAGTGGAATACATGTACTTCCCATGTATTCCTAAATAGCTTCCTTCAAAAGAAGGAAAGCATGTCCTAGTGCTTGCAGGAGTAGTTCTGTAACACCATCATCCTCTGTGCTTTTGAGAAGCTCTTCTGTACCCCAGGAGCTCTGTTCTCAACTCTGCACTGCCCTTCTTTTAAACCCTCTCAATCCCCTTCTCATTTGCCCCCTCCCTGCCTATCATGTCTGGCCTGTTATTATTGATGTGCTTGTCAACCTCCCACCTATTCCAGGGGAGGCATCTAATGTTCAGGGCATCTACTATGTATCAGACACTGTTATTTTCACTTCGGCAGCATCACTTATGTCCCCCACCAGAGAGGGGAGGGGTAATGTTACCCCAACTCTTAGAGAAGAGGAAGTTAAAGCCAGGAGACCCTCCGGTCACATGGCTACTAAATGACCAAGTCGGGACGAGACCCCAGTCTGTCTGACTCCAAAGCCCATTACTCTCCGCTGTGAACTCCCGGGGAGCAGGCAGTGTTCCAACTCTCATCCATCTCATGGGAGTGCAAAAAGCACTTTGCACACGGAAGAAGCGTGGGAAATATTGATTTGAACTATGACCTGACTCCCTGCATACTTTAGTGCTCTGGCATTTTTGGGTGTGCCCAGCTTTCCCCAAAGAAGCCGTTCCACTCTGCCTGGTAAAAGACATGCTCTTTAGGTTCAGGCATGGCACCAAATGTGCTCAATGTACAATGCAGACAGAAAGATGGTGAAAGGAAAGCAGAGTTTGCTTGCTTTCTTCTAGATAACTTTTATTGATTTATTTTTGGCTGTGCTGGGTCTTCGCTGCTGTGAAGGTTTTTCTCTAGTTGCGGGGAGCAGGGGCAGTTCAGTGTGCAGTGAGACAGGCTCTAGGGTACATGGGCTTCAGTAACTGGCATGTGGACTCAGTAGTTGCAGCTCCCAGGCTCTAGAGCACAGGCCCAATAACTGTGGCACTCGGGCTTAGTTGCTCCGAAGCATGTGGGATCTTCCCAGATCAGGGATCAAACCTGTGTCTCCTGCTTTGGCAGGCAGATTCTTTACCACTGAGCCACCAGGCAAGCCCTAGATAACTTTTAGTAACCCCATCAGGAGTGTTAATGAGTTGTACTGATAGTGTCAACAAAGAAACCAAACAACAGACTCTCCGATGTGATCATTAACAGATTACCTAAGATTAACAGAAGCATGACTAAATTCCAACCGAAACCATCCTCTTTTCATTTTTCAGGAATATAGTATGTATGGCTGGTGGGTCGGAGAGCTGAACAGCCTCATTGGGATTGTTCCAAAGGAGTATCTCACCACTGCCTTTGAAGTGGAAGAAAGATGAAGCCCAGGTATCAGAACCATTCTAACAGTTTTGTTGGCCATGCCTTCATTTCTCTGTGAAGGATGAGAGTTGCCAGTGAAGTAACTTTTCTTCATTTCCAAAAGTGATGACAGTAATTTACCATGAAAGAAGCTAAGTCTGTAATTGTTTTTCCTAAATTGGGGGACTATGTCAATCAGGATTAGATTCAATTACGTGTGATAGAAAACTCAAAATAACAGTGATTTAATTAACACAGAAGTTTATTTTTCTCTGCTGTAAGAACCTGGAGGTAGTAATCCAAGGTGCTCAGGTACCAGGTGCCTTCTCTTTTTGCCACGTTGCATGTGGTCAGCATTGCCATGGTTACCTCAGGGCCCAAGATGGGGGCTCCAGTTCGCAACTATCATGTCAGTATCCTACCCAACAGGAGAGACGGAAAGGAAACATGCACGTCTCTCCTAAGGACACTTCACAGATGTTGCACACACCACTTCTGCTTATATCCCATTGGTCAGAACTCGGATATACAGACATACCAAGCTACAAAGAAAGTTTCTTCTAGGTAGAACCTGTATCCAGCTTAAAAGTGGAGTGGTGGGGAGGAGGGGAGGCATTAGTAAATTTAAAGGAGAGAACAAATATTGGAGAGCAATTAGGAATGTTTGCCACACAAGGATGGATCTGGGTTTCTTTATCCACAGCTCTCAAATCCTGGGCAACATTTCCCCCAAATGCCCATGTATTGCAATATGATTGGCAAAGATTAGGAATCCAGTATAAGGATTCCTGTGGAACATAATCAGATTAACTTTTAGGTAATAAAGAATATGGGCTTCCTTGATGGCTCTGCAGTAAAGAATCCACTGCCAGTGCAGGAGACACGGGTTCAATCCCTGGGTCGGAAGGATCCCCTGGAGAAGGAAATCACGACCCACTCCAGTACTCTTGCCTGGGAAATTGCATGGACAGAGGAGCTATAGAACATGGGGTCGCAAAGAGGCAGACATGACTTAGCAACTACACAGAAAGACTGTGGGTTGCATTTTATGAGCAAGAACCACATTATACCACATTAAGCAGCAGAGTGAGTGTTTGCTTTGGGTAGGATAACAACAGATTAGAATTAGGATGGTGGTGGAGGACACCAAGGCTAGCATGATGTCACTAGTTCCATCTTCCAACCTGAAACAGCAGCTGCCTTTATTGATGGGGATGAGGGATGACACAGACGGGCCTTGGGATCTTTCAGACCAGGGCCCACTCTAGTGTGCAGCAGCCGTGTCCTAACTGTTCATTTAAGACATTACATAAGGAGAGATCTTACTCTCTAATGCCCTTGTACAATCACGAGGCACCAGCTCGGGCCTCTCATTCAAGGTCTGACTTTATGACTTTCCCAGTGAGGACTCCACTTCTAGGCCCTGAATGCAGAAGAGTTGGAATTTCTCTTCAAATCTAAATAAATTCTCCCTACTTCACTCTGTCATTTATTTAATGACAAACTTGTTTCTGTCCTCATTCCCTTTGACCCAACAATTCCACATCTAGGGGCTTATCCTACAGGTACACTTGCACACAGGTTGCCTATAATAGCAAACCACTGGAAATGACTGAAACATTCAAGAGGCCTCCCCAAGGAAGTGCAGTAATTCATAGAATTGAATACTATGCAACAGTAAGGGAAAGAAAAAAAAAGAAAGCACTCCACACCTATGGAGCACATTCTGAGATATGTAGGTAAGTAAAAAAAGTAGCAAAGGGTAGGTCTAATTTGCTCCATCTGTGCCTCATTGCTTCTCTGTGCGTGAGACTGCATGAGATATCACTGGAAGGAGAAAGATGGTGCTGACACTGTTCGCCTCCAATGACAGAGAAATGACATGGCTGAAGCAGGGTAGGAGGGAGCCACTGCTGGCTCTGCACCCTCTTATAGCTTCTATATTTTGAATCATAAGAGCAGATTTATGTGTGTTTCCCCCTTTAGGACACACATCCTTCTCTCTACCCTGCCTTTATGAAGAAATGAAGAGCCCCCTCCCTACCCCTGCTAGCCCACCACCAACTGTTCTAGAGACCCAAGTCACTGACACGCCTGCACAGTAAATGTAAACCACCGTAAAACAAGCGAGAAGAGGCCTCTTCAGCCGACGTGTTACTAAACCATCCTCCGCATAGCTGACCCATTGCTGAACATGTCCCCACACCCGCCTCTGCCTTTTCCACAGGCTTGTCTCCGAGAAGGTGAGAGAGAAGGAAGCCTTTGGAGGAAGAAATTGCTGGTTGCTTTGGCTGGTTTCAAAAGCACAAATAAACTTCTGATTTGGTTCTTTGCCCTGTGCGATGGAGTTGTATTTCTTTTTGTAAACTGGTATCAAAATGCCAGCTCTGGGCATTATCACCTCCAAACAACATGGGAAGGGACAGCCCGAGAGAAAACGAAAGCCCAACTACTTGGTTATCTTTATCTTTTGTGCTCACTCTGTCTGAAATGAGACAGGGCCAGAATCAAGTCCTTGAAATCAGCACATTGGAGAGTTCCTTTGGGGCCTCAGTTACCAGCCCCACTGTGTCCTGCAGGCTGAGGAAGTGCTGTGGGGAAGGCTTGTGTCTACACAGCCCTGTTTCCTTTCCTTGTTTCCTGGGCCTAGCACTTGGGGTGTCTGTGTCTTGAAGAGGCAGCAAAACATAATGGCTAAGAACATAACTTTGAGGGTTTCCCTGATGGTTTAGTGAATGGGCATCCACTTTGCAGTGCTGGGGACACCGGTTCGATCCCTGGTCCCAGAAGATTCCACTTGCCTCAGAGCAACTAAGCCTATATGCCACAACTACTGAGCCTGCACTCTAGAACTTTCGAGCTGCAACTGCTAAAGCCAGTGCACAGCAAAGGTGGCCCAGGACAACCAATAAATAAATAATAATTTTTAAAAATTTTGTTTAAAAAAAAGAACATAACGTTGATGGAATTCCCTAGCAGTCCAGTGCATAGGACTTGGCACTTTCACTGCCAGCGCAGGTTCAACCCCTGGTTTCCCAATCTTGGGAACTAGGATCCTGCAAGCCATGTGGGGTGGCCAAAAAAAAGAAATTCTGGGATCAGTCAGCATGGAAACAAATTCCTCACCTTAGAAGGGGTATACTCCATCTCACTGGGTCATTAAGAGATTAAAGGAGTTAATAAGTGTAACATACCTGGAACACCATCTGGCACATAGTAACTGCTCAATAAGGTTTAGTTATTATTAATGTCTGACCCTCTACACAAGAAATATTGAGAGATGGGAAACTGAGCAGCTAAGGAAATTTCACCTTCAAAGCTGCTCCTATTCAGAGCTGTTCTGGATTGGCAGTATCCTTCCTCTCCCCCATCTCATAGCCCTGCAGAAAGATACCACTGCATGTCACCAAAGAGAGAAACTGGGAACAAACAGGGATGCTGTTAGCGGATCCCAGGTTTCTGAAAAGGTCCTATGCCAGCTATTCATTTCCAGATTTTTCTGACCCAGCAGTAAAACAAAAGGAAACTTTGTGTATATGTGATGGATAAAGATGTAAAAAAAGAGGACAATTTAGGTCTGGGAGGGGAAAAAATAGAGACAGAGATAAAAGGCACTACAGAACTGTCCATGACATCCCCTCAACTTTACACAGGGTGCCAAAGGAGAAGCAACCGCTAGGTGGCAGCAGATGCGCAGATGAACCAAAGGGAACCAATTGCCTTCGGTTTTAGGAACGTTTGCACCAATCCCAACCTATAGGTAAAGACAATGGGCATTGTTCTAAAGTGGTTAACAGAAGGAGCAAACAGAAACCACTCTGTGCCCAATTGCTTCCTCTGCAGAGAATCCTCAGAGTCCCAAGTCTGGAAGGCTGGGTGGCTAAAAGAAGAGAATACCGTTGTACCAACACTGTTCCACGATGAAAGACAGAAAAGGAGAAACCAGGAGAGGAAGAGGAGGTATCTGGGGCAGGGTCAGAAGAGGAATGAAAGAGGAGCAAGGCCAGGTAGTTCTCCACTCTGCATAGTTGGACACTCAGTGGCATGACCTTTAAAACAAAGCCCCCTTACTGCAACAGTCCTTTCTGTACCTGCAGACCTGAGGAAATCATCTGCCAAGCTACAAGGGTCTTTTGGCACCTCCATCACACTCACATCCTAGCTGCAAAAGAGGAAAAAGAAAGTCAATCGGCCCTAAAAGATAGAAACAAATGGACTAATTGGGAATCTGGTCCATAGCCAGCTGGTCGTTTCTGACCTTGTTACAGGCTGGAAAAGATACAGCAAGTTCAAGACCATCTACAAAGGGCATTCTCTGTGAAGGAGAAAGCAGTGGATTCCTACAGTCTGCCTGAAGCTAAACCTCATCGAGCAGATCTGCTCAGTTCCACAGCCACCATCTTAGCCAACAGTCTCAGAAAGCAACTGGTTAATCAGATTACTGCTTCTCTGTTTGACTCCACTAACCAAATCCCCACCTTACTGCCTGTGACTAACTGGATAACTGGGGCGTTAGAACACTTAACTAACCACATTATATGTTGTATGGCTTCTGAACAGCCACTAACTGCACTAGCACATGAAACTCGAGAGGGGACAGGGTACAAGGTGGGACACCTTTTTCCTTCCTTGATTTTAAGAAAATAAGAAAGCTAAAATCCTGTATTTAAGAAGCAAATGTACAGATATCCATTACAGATAAATATCTGTATCTGTATATCCAGATAAATATCTGTATAAATATCTTTACAGATAAATAATAATTAACACAGAATTTACCAACATCCACTGGATAATCTGACCTGAGATTGGTACAGTTCAGCCTGCATCATCCAAGTTGATACCTGAGAATACTAAACGCTCTGAAAGCAATCTTTCAGCTACATTTCATTAAAAATACATTTTTCCAGTGTGTTTCCTCTGTCATCCATATAACAAAACAGCATAGACATTGTTTTACAATTACCTCAATATTAAATTTTCCAACACGATGGTCTGTCTCTTAGAAATCTGTATTTAATTCAAAACCAACTATATCTTTCCCCTCTGGTGAATAAAAATGGAAAAGACAGGAGAACTCCTATTGAGTCTCATTCCCTAAACCCAGACATTTTGATTCCATTTAAAGTGAGACCAAATCAACGTCATCCCTCCTGTTAGGAACAATTACCTTGGTAGCTCAGCTGGTAAAGAATCCACCTGCAATGCAGGAGACCCCGGTTTGATTCCTGGATGGGGAAGATCCCCTGGAGAAGGGATAGGTTACCCACTCCAGTATTCTTTGACTTCCCTAGTGGCTCAGCTGGTGAAGAATCACCTGCAATGTAGACCTGGGTTCAATCCCTGAGTCGGGAAGATCCCCTGTAGAAGGGAATGGCTACCCACTCCAGTATTCTGGCCTGGAGAACTCCATGGACTGTCGCAAGGAGTGGACACGACTGAACCACTTTCGTTTTATGTAAGGAATAAACACATATATAAGGAATAGCCTAGATTTCAAGTGTTATCCTTAACTTTTTTTTAAAGCTCATTTAACTTTTTTTACTTGCTCCTTTTCACCACCTTAAATGTAATTAGTTAGTCTTTTCAAATGGCAAAACTGAAGATGTGAAAGACGAACAAAAATAACACAAAATCTGCTGTTAAAGAGGAATTGATATAAGGGACTTTTGAAAATTGAGGTCTGCCGCACTGCTTATTGAATCACTCCAGTTCTGTTGCTGTGGCAAGACACCCCGGTGACACATTCCCAAAATCCACATTCCACACCAATCACATTATAATAATGCACTGGTGTCACAAAGCCTCTGTCTGCATTGGGGGAGGGAGTGGGACAGTCCTGCTTTTAAATCAGTCTAAGAACGAGGGAGTTGAAGAGAAGAAAAGAAAATAAACGAATCTATGTTCGTATGTTCTTTTTCCCATTCTCATCTTGAGAACAAAACTCCTGGATACCAGGGACAAAGGTGCTCTAATCTCTGGCCGAAAGGAACCTCTCCCTGCGGTCTCCCCACAAGGAGCGACTCTGGGAGGATAAATCTTGAGTGGCATTGACTTGCTAATTCCCACAGCACCAGCGACTCTGTAGAGCTGACTTTAGAAAAAGCAGCCGTCTACATAGAGGATTATCCCTGTTACACAGCCCAGTGACTCAAACTAATTTTCTCGCTTGTGGATTACCCTAGTCCCTTGCTTCCCCTGTCTTCTGCCCAGCTATTTCATTTCCCATTAGAATTTACAGAGATTGGGCAGGAAGCTTGAAACTTAAAACTAAAAAGAGATTTTTCTTCTTCAAGGGATTTGAATTAATTCTCCCTGTTTTCCTATCAAGAACTAACTGCTCAGAAAACATGTTTTTGTTTTTGGATTTTTTTTTTAAGGTTAGTATGAACTGACTACCCTTTTGCGACTCTTGGAATTCAATTAATGATATATTTTAAGATGCGGCCCATTTTGTACCGAAATCCTTTCTAAATATAACGCCCCCACCCCTAAAAAACTATAGTATTTGAGGAAACTAAAGTACAATTAATAGACTATATAATTTATTTTCTAAATAGTGACATTTTTTGAAAATGAAAGGGGGCATTACTAATAAGGATGCCAGAATCGTAGGTGTAAACAGGGATGAGTGGTCACCCTAAAAATATGCCAAACTAGGTTATCTAGTCACCAGGGGAGTGGGCAGCAGATAGAGAGATGAACTGGTTCTCCTGGTACAATGCTTGGCGACATCCCTTCTCCCCTGCAGGCCTGGCCCCTAGGCAAACGCTGCCAACTAGGCTCTCATTTCCTGATGCCCAGGCTGTTCTGAGAGGCCTGGTATCTCTGGCATCAAGCTGCTCATAGCAGTGGCCAGCCGTCGGCAGCTGTGTGTGTTCACTCCCTCACAGGGCCCATCACCGCCTGCCACCCCACCACCTGGCAGAGTGCCACTGAGGGAAGCATTTTGTGGCACCGAGCAATAGTATGCCACTTCCTTGCCTCCCGTGATGGGACTGAGTTCCAAGAGGTTTCTAGTGCAGGTCCTCAAAGAAGGCATCTGGTTCCACTGCAGATCCTCTTCGCCTGACGGTGAGCAGCTGGGCCCTGTTCATCCCCCACAAGCGATCATGGAACAGAAAACAGGCTACAAACACCTCCCTTTGAACCACAGTCAGGCACGGGCATTGCTCTGCCCTGAATCACTAAGATGGCAAATGCATACCACCTACATTTCCTGGATGCCTCCCATGGTGGGCACCCTGCTCAGCCTATCATTAATATATTCCACCTCCAAGAAAGCACCTGGCATCTGGAGATTTGGGATCATTTCTTCAACATCTCCAAAGCAGTGCAGTGGATGTGTGATGGGGCAGGGGTCTGAGAGCTTATTGCTTCATTCTGTTAATACAGGGCTTTTCAACGTGGCACTGCTGACATTGGGACCAGATAATTTTATGTTTGGGGGGCTGTCAAATGTTCAGCAGCATCTGGCCTCTACCCACTAGATGCCAGTACTGATCCCCCCAGCACCCTCCACCCTGACAGAAGTGTCTCTAGACATTGTCAGATGTGCCCTGGGAACAAAACCACCCGTGGTGGAGAACCATTGTCTCGGGGCATATGGATTTGCTTAGGTCCAAGTAAGAGAAACTGCCTTGTCTTCTGTAAGTCTGCACTTTAGCCACTACATTAGTGACAGCGAGAGGCTTAGGAAGTTGGAAAGACAGAGTATAACTGTCATGAATTCTTCAGGGTTTAAGAACCAGCAAGCCAGCCCCCATGTTCAACAGGAACACGGAGATCTGCTCACCTGCACTGCCGTGGAACCGCACGACAAGAGTGATGTTTTCAAATGAATAAACTGGTGCTTTCTGATTCAGAGAGCTGCACCACAGTGAGTCCCGTAGTAACTATACTTTTTCCTGTTTCTGTAGCAGAAACCTAGAAGGGATGCCCTGAAAGTCTCAGTCAGGACTGAATTTTAACCCTGTGTACTATTTCAGAGCAAGAAGGCCAGGTTCCCAGAACCTGCATAGAAACCGCTGCAGTGCAAGGGCCCACGCTGGATCCCTGCGCTTGGTCTGGGGCTGGTGCGGCGCCAACTGCTCGTCCTGGGCAGAGTTGGGGGTCAGGACAGTCATCTTAAGGCTGTGATTTTCCTGGTCCTTCATGTTAGTTTAGGGGAAAGTCCTCTCTTAAAGAATGGCTCCCAGGAGCTCTGTCAAGAATCAAAAAATAAAAACACAACCAAAACCCATCACCTTCTCAGGAGGCCAAAAGAAGATGAGGGGTCCAGGACTTTTGTCTCTGCCTGCAGAGGGCAGACCGAAGGGCCAGCCAGAGCCCTGTCCACGCTGCCTCCCATGGGCCCCGAATCTGAGGCACCTGGAAGGGTTATTAGCAGGATTGGAACTCACCCCTCTGCTGGGACTAGATCATAATTACAGTAATTTTCTAACAGAGCTCGGCAGTAGGACTGTTTAATCAGCATCTGACTCCCTTGTGTTCCCAGCCCTCATCACTCAAGGAGAGGAGTGGGATGGCTCTTAAAGAGACAGTGCCTGCCTTTCAGCGCTGCTAACAGATGTGCCCTAATTGGTAGAATATATCTAAGTCTCGTAGCTTATAGCAGGCAGGTTACATTGCCTCCAACAAACCGCCGCAGGCTCTCAGTATTCTTGGCCTTCTGCTGGAGAGACTCGGGTCAGGCTGCTGGTAGGCCTGGTTTCCCACACCAACCAGGCCACCAGGGGAAGGGACACACGCAGGGCTGGAGCGCTTAAAAGCCTAAAACACTTAAAACACACACAAAAAGGCTCTAACTAGCTGGCCCCTTCGAAAGGCTGTTTGAAAGAAAAAGTCGAGCAGACTGAAAATAGGAAGGAAGGACTTGACAGCCTTTTAATCCACAGATCATAGAAGCATCTCGTGTTCCCGCCCTTCCGGGGGAGAAGCCCTTGAAGACTTTCGGGTGGTCCTTTATTCTCAGTTGCTTCACCATCTCTCTACTTAAGATTCATACCTCCCTCACTGCTGTGTCAGCACCCTTGTTTTCCTCTTTTGCTGGTGGAAATGGACCAGGTCTCCCCTGAACAGAAAGGAAGTAAATTGACCCTGCTCACTGAGTCAGGTGTACTGTCTCCTAAAAATGTGGCACTTTTTATCCTTTTGAACGTAAATGGCCCAAGTTTATTTATCTTGAGGTTTGAGGTTCCAGCCTTCCAGCTCCAAACCCAGCCCTTTCTAAGCGGGAAGTGGTTGTCCTCAATAGGTTACTTCTCCCGCTGCCCTGCTGGTAAGCCCAATGCACACCGGGTCACTGTAGCAGTTGACAACTGTTCCTTAGAGAGAAGAGCTGGGGCAGGATGAAGATGAGAGAACGTGGTAGGGGCAGGGGATTTCCACAACAGATTGAAAAGACCCTCAGGAAAGAAGGTACAGGTGTAAACAGAGCAGGAAGAGGGACACTCACCCACAGCTCAAAGAAAGGTTACCTTGAGCCAGGTGACATTCCCCCTACAGAGCCGGGTCCCTGCTGGCAGAAGGCCACCTGGGGAGGTGGCTGAGGGTCAGTGCCCAGGCGTCCCGAGCTTGCTCTGCAGTGATCTTCAGCTTTGTTTCAGCTGTACCTCAGTTGGCTGCTCACACATAAATCTGCAGAAGCCACTCCAGTCCCCGGTGGGATGTGCCTGTGAGGCAGGCCAGGAGCTGGGCTGCTTCCATTCCTACTTCCAACCTCACATCCTCCTGGCCCACTGCCCTCCCCACTCCTGGGGTGTTAAGAATATTCAGCAAGTGCATGTAAACAAATTCACAAACATGGAGCTAAACTTACTGTCCAGTCAGACCATTAAAGTCACAATCGGCTCCGAAGCAAAGCTATGCGAGTGGGTACAAGGCACCTGGGACTCGGCAGTGTAGCTCTAAGGCCTTAGCGGTGAGCAAACCTCGGACTGTGGAGGATTTCGGAGAACAACTCTGAAAAGCTCTGTGGGGGAGTTTTCTTTTTCTCCTTGAACAGTGGGGGACTTAGTTATCCCTCTTTTTGGCTGTACCACGTCTTGGTTGCCGCACACAGGATCTTCCATCTTCATTGCTGCATGTGAGATCTTTAGTTGCAGCACACAAACTCTTAGTTGTGGTATATGGGTTCTAGTTCCCTAACCAGGGATCGAACCTGGGTCCCCTGCATTGGCAATGGAGTCTCAGCCACTGGACCACCAGGGAAGTCCCCAGCTTTTTTTTTCAAGATTTTTTTTGGGGGGGAAAAGAATCTTGTTTTACAGAAGTTGGGAAGTATCTCTTAAAGGAATATATTCTACCTGAAACATGCTTTTTAAAAACCATGATCAGCTCAGTTTCCTCAGCTGGAAAATAAGGGTCATACTTGCCCTGCCCCCTCCTCACTGGGCACCGTGGTCAAATAAACAATGTGTATAAAACTCATTTTCACACAAAACCCACCTCCTCCTACATACACATACACACACACACTTCTTCCCACCAAACAAAAGGAAATCTATGACTTTGGGGTCACTTATCCTGTGTTACAGGAGACGACTAGACTTGGGCCACATAAGTAACTGTCAGAAGAAAGATGACAAGGGGCTTCCCTGATGGGCCAATGATTAGGACTCTCTGCTTTCACTCTAGGGGGCAAGGGTTCAATCCCTGGTCAGGGAACTAAGATCCCACATGCTGAGCGGCATAGGCAAAAAAAAAAAGAAATTAGTACAGTGACTGTAAGTCAGACACAGAACCTACCTCAAACCCAAATTATAAAAAAAAAAACATATTTCCATTCTACAAAACAGCTCAGCAGGCCACTGCCCCCAGTAGCTCCCCATCTTCCCTACAGAGGCTATCAGCCATGGCAGCAACCATGTACACGCCGGGACAGACCAAGATGGGAAAGAGGCAGATGGCACTGCCGAGACGGAGAGGAAAACCCATCGCTGCTGTTTTCCTGGTAACTCTAGGCCCATATTATTAGAAAAACTCTCCCCCTATTAGGACATCTCCTTCCATGGCCTATACTCCACTCTGCACAAGACAGTGCTGGGACGGCGCCTGGCCTTAGATTAACTGAGGTCCTGCTGTCTGCATTGCTGATAATGGATCATTAAAAAAGCCAGGAGTCAGAAAAATCGCATCCGTGTCTTTGACCAGCTCCTGCTGTCCCAGCAGCCAATCCTGCTGGCAGAACTAGCTGCTGAGCACCAACTCCAGGAAGAAAAGGAGCAAACAGAAGAAGGCCGACCCAGCTTGCTGTTTTTTGGCTGAGTAGGGAATTGACACAGACCACCTCCGGCTCCTGTCTGGAAGTTTCGAGATCAGAGAGCTTCAAGCACAGCTGGGTTCACAGCTGCACCATTTGGAGCATTGGACTCATTAATATTCATGAGTCATCCCCACCAATCGGCAGAGCGGATGCCATTAGCTTAGCATCTGTCGGGTTTTTGTGAGGGTTGTGTATGGAGTTTTTTTCCCCTTTTAAATGAACTTCTTTTGACATTTTGGATTTGCCTCTGTAGGTTTTCTATCCTCGCCTTGCTCTGCTGCATCATATAAAAGAGAGACCCAGGGGAGGCAGGCAGAGAAGAGAGATGAGTCCTAGCCAGGGCTCGGCATCTGCCTGTTGACAAACTTTATTTCTCTTTCAGCACCTGGCACCTCAGACAGGCTGCAAGGATGGAAGCAGCATCAGGTAAATTATACCTAACAAGGTTCATGCCCATCACTGTGAGAAGAGCGGGATCCCGCCTCTTTGGAAGACAGTCCTTTCTCCAGTGGTGAACTGGAGCTGCACACACAATGCAGGAGCTGCCGTGCACAGTTCTGAACCATTATTTCCACGCTGATAAATTCATGATTTATGAAAGTAACGACTGCCAGCCCTCCATCCCTCCTCCACTGCTACAGCTTGTTAGACACCAATTGCAACAACAGTCTTAAGTACTTGAATTTTATTTCAGGCCAAAGCCCCGCAACTCTAACTAAATGCCATGACAGTCCCACAGCATAGGCGAGTAGCAGAAGAGCCCACGGACAGGGTGAGGGGCCAGGGGAGGGAGGGGCGGGCGAGATGGAGAAGAACCACACACAGACGCCAGGGCAGATAAACAGAATGCCAGCGGCACTCGTCTCCTCCAGCTCCAGCTCTCAGAGGAGAGAATTACGGCAGCAGGAGGGCAGGATGCCTCATTGTCTGAAGGAAGGCATGTTGTTTCTCATCTCCATCCCCAGAGCCCTCTCTCCAGGCAGAAACAAAGCCCCCGCACCCCACTGGACTGAACAGACGGCCTCCCGCACCACAGCAGAGGGACACGTGGTGGCTGAAGCCCTGGGGAAAGGGAGCTGTTACTAAGGGAGAAGAAAAGGATTCAAACAAGAAACGAGCTCAGCTAACCCTCCAGGGAAGACAGTCCATCTCGGCTTTATAACCAGAGAGGCAGGGACAGTCCAGGGTATCTTTTCCAAAACAAAGCCCCCTGAACCATTCCCTGTCCTTTGGCTGTGACCAAACCTTTCTCTTTTGTGGATGGCCACGAGCTATTTCACAGGTCTCAGGCCCCATACAGCCAGGCCGAGGTCCTAGGATGCGCAGGAAACCCCAATGTCAGGAGTCACAGCACCGTTCCATTCAGTGGTTATGAGTGAAGGAAAAGCAAGGAGGTGGGAGAAAAAATATTCACCCCCCTGTCCATGCAAGGAGGTAGCAAGAGGCCAGCCTCCCAGAAACCAGTGCTCCAGGGGCTTCAGGAAAAACACAGCCAGTTGGAATACAGTGACACAACAGAAACACAAGCATTTCTGTTGGAGCAATCTCTGATAAGGTAGCTTAAAATATGCCACCTACAGGTCCCCAAACCAGTCACCTGAGACAGTGCTCCTGGGCCATTAACAAACATTTAAAGAAATTCAGCTTCCAGGAGAGTAAATATGGGGTTTGGCTCACAACCAACAACTCCTGGGTCTTGTGCTTAACTTACAAACATCTGCACAGTGTCTTATCCCTATCAAAGAAGTCTGAGGAGTTATGACCAATCTCCCCAGAACCAACATGAGCAGAGGCCATGGTAAAACAGGAAGCAGCCCAGCCTCCCACCACCAGCCTGTGCCTAACCCCACCTGAGCAAGTCTCCCTGCCTGCATCGCCTTCATCCACCTAAGAGCAGAACCCAGAGCTCCAAGTAGAGCTCACTTTTCCAAAGCTGTTTCCAACTGACCAGCGTCCAAAGGCACAGCATGGTCCCCTCCCAGGACTCTCCTCACAGGCTGAGAAGCAGAGATTCCCTCATCAGGTCTTGCAAAACCACAGCATGATGGAGAGGAGGTGGGTGGGAGAGTGGGGCTCTCTAAGGGAGGAGCCTCAGAGTCAACCACAGGAGCCCACACCTCGAATTGATCCTTTTCTTCCCCGGGAGGCGGTGAGGGAGAGCTCCTCCTGCTGGGTCTTGGGAGAAAGCAACAACTGGAAAAAAGTGGGAAAGGGAAAAGGAGGGCATGAACAGGTAAATAAAAATCAACAGACACAGTGAACGGACAACAAGGGAGGCCTACTCATACGAGGAAATAGTATTTGGCCACAGGAAGGAATTAAGTGTTGATATGCCCTGCCACACGGATGCACCGGGAAATGGTGCCAAGTGAGAGAGGTCTGTCACAAAAGACCACATGTATGACTCCATCTGTGTGAAATCTGCCCAGAATGGGCAAATCCACACACACACTGCAAGTAGAGTGGTTACCAAGGGCTAGAATTTGGGGTTGGGGAGTGTGGGGAATCTGCTAATAGGTATAAGGTTTCTTTAGGGGTGATGAAAATCTTCTAAAACTGACTGTGGTGACGGATGGCTGCACGACCTCGGGAACAAACAAACACTACTGAAGTGTACATGCAAGCGAGAGTTTTATGTATATGAATCTATCTCAATAAAGTTGTCATCTAAGGAAAATGGGGGTTGGGGGAGAGGATAAAGAACAAAACAAATAAGAGAGCCTTTTCTTTCTCCCCAGCTTGCAATAGGAGCGCCATCTCCCAAGGATGAGTCAGTACAGACCCAAGGCCCTCATGCATGGGAAGACAGGGGCCCTCCTGAAAGGCCACCAATGCCATGACCTTACTTTCTCTACCAGTGGACAACTGACTGGCCCAGGTTACAGTAATCCTAGCCACTGGTGTCTCAGAAAAGAGCATTCGATTACCTCTTAGGCTGGTCTCCTTTAGCCAGGTGAGAGGAGCCCCGTCTCTCTTCCTGGGCCCAGCCACAGTTCGACATAGCGTAGCGAAGAATGGCATCAGAAACAGACATGGGGCTGCGGCCCTGTACACAGGCTTCTATCTCAGGCACTGAGAGCTGGCTTTGCAGGAAGAGGTGTAACTGGCTGTCTGACAGGAGGACCACACTCTGCAGGACCCTGGGGCAAACACAGGTAGAACACCACAGAGCATCACCCCTCACAGCAGCTGTCCCCAGCCCCATCCTCTGAAGGCCTTCTGGCTTGAGTGAGTGCTGAAGGCACAAGGGTGCAAGAGAAGCATCTGACACAAACATGCCTGTATGTTCCTGGGGCCATTCTGCACAGCACACACGCCCCTGCCATCCCCCCAAGAGGCAAGTGCCAGCCCTCCAAGTCCACTCACTTTTCAAGAAAGTGCTGCAGACCTTGTCGTCGCTTCTCAATGAACTCATCTGAGCTGCCAAAGAAGGTTGACTTCCCAGGAAGTTCAGGTACAGGCCTGTGGGATCACACAATGTAACACATACCCAAGATAAGTAATATCCCAGTCACTCCAGTCCCTGATCAAGGAAATCCCCTAAAAAGAGACAAAAATCAACACAAATAGCATTTGATAAGAGGGCAGGGGCAGAGGGTTAACACCGACTGATGACACGCCTGGTGTCAGGCACTGTGCTAAACGTTTACAAACCTTACTTCATTTATCCTCCTCAAAACCCTGTGAGAAAGGGTCAGCGTACCCATTTTAATGGCAAGGAAATAGAGAAGTTAAGTAAACTTCCCTATGTCACAGTAAGCAGCAGAGCTGGTATTTGAACCAAGTCTAGGACTTACAGACTCCATGCTGCTAGACTACATTGTTTACAAAACCCGCTCCCACCATCAACTACTATTTCAAAAGGAAGAAACTTGGACATGAAGACATGGAGGATGCTGGGTCCTTGGCTACCATCTCCAGTCCTGAAAGATCACACGTTTAGAATTTTCTAAAAGTAGTCAAGTTGCAGCAAGTCATTCACAAACTCTCCCAGCCTCCTTAGCCTCTCCTGTGAAGCATGGCACATGCTTTAAAAACAACAGGCCAGACTAGAGGATGCAGGATCTGTTCAGAGGCAGTTCCAACTGGCTTATGAGGGCCTGACTCATGACAACAGCCTCATCAAACCCACATGTTAACTAACTGGCTAGGTCATCAACAAAGTCACCACAGCACTCCGTAACCACACTGTGTTGTAATCACTTAGGGCTTATCTACAGGATGTAGGTGAGGAGGGAACAATGGTGCTTGTCCTAAGGCTCTCAGTCTGTCCTGACTCTGGATAAAGGTCTCTACACAAAAAAGAAAGGGGGAAAAAAAATCACAATGTTCGCATAGCAAACGGACAGGAACACCATGTGTCAAATTAGTCCAGGTGCTAAAAAGTTCCTGATAACCAGTGAAGCACATTTACACAGCCAGCAGTACCTCTGTTGAGCCCTATGCATATAAAAAAAGAAAAATGTTCTTTAGATTTGTTTGGCTTTGTTAGGTCAAAATATTAGAAATGAGAACTCTGTCGTTACTTTTTTTCGCTGACTTGAAAACGTAATTTAAGAACACATTTCTCAATGACCTTAGTACCTGGCATGCTTCCAAGTTTTCTTCATTGTAAACTCCAGTTACCAAGGAAGAGCCTAAGAAGCCAGTCTCGAACCCAGGAAGGAAATAAGAGAACTCACACTAAACCTGCATTTCTCTGGAGCTGCTTTCTCAGCCACACAAACTCCCGGTAACGGCGCCGCACGCAGGACGTCTTGGCGGTGAAGGCCTTGCTGTTGGTCTACAGGGGAAAGCATGTGAAAAGGGTTTGGTGGACGAGCCCAGCTTCACACGAACCCCCACCATCCCTCTCACCAAGGACTCAAGTCACCAGGCCACAGTCCCAGTCAAGGGGATCCGAGCAGAGCACAGTGCCACCAGCAGCCTGAAAACAACTCAGGCAGACCCAGGCTCTCTTTCCTCTCCTCCTTCCTTTTCTTCTGTCAATACCTCCATAAACAGGTTCTGCCTCAGGACTGGCCCTCAGCCCTGAAAGGTATATTGATCCCAGTAACAAAGTCGGATACACTTACATGAAGGAATATCTTATAATCCACATAAGAATTCCAGGAGCCCTCATTCTGCACGCGGGGGTCCTGAACACGCACAGTGATCACCTCCTAGAGGTAAGAAATGCTCCTTCAGCTGCAGCTCAGCCACACAGTAAGGTGGTTCCAACACACGGGCGGCCAGAGCATTCCACTCAATGGCAACTTTCACTCGCGTTTGTTCATTTCTTCACTCAACTCAGCAAATATTTATTGACCACCCTCTATGTGGCACGTACCGTGCTAAGGCACTGGGGGCAGAACAAGGACAAGAGACCTTGCCCTTATGAAGCTTACATTCTAGTACCTTCCAATGAATAGAAAGTTTGTGAAAATGGAACCTCATTTCTCAGTCCTGCCTTCACGACTGATTTCCCTCTTCTCGCTTGACTTTGAGCGCATCGGAACCGCTAAGGTATTACTGTCAGCACCGCCACCAAGCAGTATCTGGATCTCCCACAGCCCCTCAAGCTTCCACCCAGATGTTCCCCGGAAATCACACGCTTACCTCCTGCTCTTGGTTCTCCAACATCCTACACCAAAAGCCCATTGGAAGAAAACATCTGATGAGAGACAGGAGACACAGGATCAGTCTCTGTTAGTACGCGTCTCCTCTCACCTCTCTTTGCAGGGCAAAACCCTGAAAATTTTTAACTGACCCCCCTGGGGAAATCCAGGCAACCTTTTTTGTTCTTGTGTATAATTTAAGAGGAAGCAAAAAAATCCCCCCACGTGAGCTACCGTACATAGTCGCTCAGTCATGTCAGACTCTTTGCAAACCTTTGGACTGTAGCCCATTAGGTTTCTTTGTCCCTGGGGTTTTCCAGGCAGGAACACTGGAGCAGGTTGCCATTCCCCTCTCCAGGGGATCTTCCCAACCCAGGGATCGAACCCATGTCTCCTGCATCTCCTGTTGCAAGAGCATTCTTTACCTGCTGAGCTATTGGGGAAGCCCACACACACACATGAGCTGAGGGCCAAGCTAAAAGCCCTGAGGGATCTACCTCCCTTCTCAGACCATGGCAGGGACTCTGAACCAGGCCACCTCTAGCCAAAACACGTTCAGGTCAACGATGTCACCTCAGGTGGCCAGAACTGGCAGGCTGAGCCGTAAAACCTTTCTGCCTAAGAACTGCTGGACCCACACAGCACAGCTCTCTAACTGAGCCTAACATCGCCCCCTCCTGGCTGTCGAGAGAAAACCAAAACCCCGCAAACGCGGAGGCTCCAGTCTCCCTTTGTCTTGCTAAGCACACTCAGGACCCCAGAGGCAGATCTGAGTTGGAGAGTTCCTGGGGCACCTGAGCGGGTTGCCCAGTTGTGACCTTCTCTTAGCTAATTCCATTTCCAGAACCCAAGCCAATGGTTCTAATCATTTCCTCTCAACATGCAGTTTGTACCTCTGCCCAAGCACCCCAGAGCTGCACAGGTCGACTCAGGATGTTTTCCGCTCCTTTGCAAAGATTCATTAAAGTCTAAGCCACTGATTTCCCCCAATGTGGCAGTTTACATGCGCAGCAACATCGCCCACTCCAACAAGGGGACCATGAAGGCTGAGGCACAGGGTTACTCAAGTCCAAAGGGGCCCATGATGTCACCTTCTGTTAAAATACAGCACTAATCTTGTTACTCCTAGAACCACTTCAACAGCATCCACTCTGGCTGCTGCCTCCACCCCCTTCTCCTCTCTTAAGAGCGGAACAATAAGGTTTAATTTCCCTTTCCAATTTACCTTGAAATGAAAACTGACTTCAGCCAATATGTACTGCCAACAAATGATCCAGGCTGGCTCCTGGGAAAATGAGACTATCTCTAAGCTCTCCCTGTCCTCCCCCCATGCCCATTCAGACACCCACTCATTTTTACAGTCCCACAATTAATTTTAAACACATTCTCTTATTAGTTCTGCCTTACCATTAGAAGAGCATGTAATGAGTTTCCTTCTACTTTATATTGTGTTAACACAAGGCTAACATTTCAGGAGGAGAGGACCTCGTTTACACCACAAAATTAGCAGGGCACACAGCTTTCCCAATCTTTTCTAGAATACCAGGTCTCTCCACACACAGACACTGCAGGCAGAGATGAAGCCGCATGGTATAGGACAAATCTGGGCTACACAGTCCAGCAAACTGGAAATGCTGTGATTGCAATGCCATATTAAATAGTATACTTGCTGACATTCTGATTTTTTTCATCTGATGCAGTCACTAACCACAAAGGGACCCTGAACTGAAAGGTGGGAAATCCCAATTCCATAACAACTGATGTAGACCATCCTGGATGTGAGCAGTCTAATGACTGTAACCAAAGACAGCAGGTCGACTCACTGTGAACAATTAAACTCAGATTAAAACAAACTGAACTCCTCAGATTAAAGCAAAATTTTTTTCTCTTCTCATTTCAGGCATTTGGTATATTCCCAGCAGAGGAGCAGAGTTAAATACACTGAAGTGTCTTTCCACAAAAGTAAGGGCAGGAAAGATGACAATAAGGAAATCCACACACTAAGTGACACTCACGAATCTCCAAGGCCTTGAAAAGTTTGCCAAATTCAGGACCATAATTCAGTAACTAAATGGTCATCACTCTCAGGCTCAAGAAGAGTGAGTCAAGGGCTCTGAGAGCTAGTGTCTCTCCTTTCTTTTGGAACTCACACCACTTAGAAATAAACAGCTATAAACTGGCTTAAAAAAAATCCAAGGGGGGAAAAAAAGTCCTAGGACCCCCAAGATGCTATACACTTAATCCTAAGATTAAAGGGCACTTAGAAAGCTTCCAATGTAACTTTCCTTAAAAACACTGGACAAACACAAAAACCTAGACTTCAAGGAATAATTTCTAGCAACTACTATTCTCCATCAGCTTCCTTGTCTACAGACGCCACTCCTCAAGAGGAAATGAAGCATTTCTGTCCTTGGAGGAAAAAGAGGAAGTTCTTAATTTTAGCTCTACCATCTCGGAGATGGATCCGTGTGTCACCCAACTAAGGATAGAGTCAGTGGCCCTCTCAGCTACTGATGCAGCGCTAACTACATTTCCTGGGCCCTTTCAATCACGTCTGAAGTTTATTTTCTCCACCTGTACCAGCACCAGTATCTCCGGGGAAAATCCAGTTGTTGCTATTTATAAAGTAGACTGTAAGGCTTTCCAGTGTCTAAACAATTCCAGGCAGGAAGTCAAGGCTTTAGCTTCACAATTTTCAGTCCCATTTAAACTAATACTTCAATACTTTCTAAAACTTCAAGAGACATGTTAAAAACAAATCCGGTGATAAAAGTATATAAGCCGCCGAGACTCCCATCCTTTCTTGCTCATTTTTCAGCCTTGGTGCCGGATAGCAACTCAAAAAGCTCTCCTTCTGAAACACCCACAAGTAGCAGAAGTGGCTCCCTAGGTCTGACCAACATCTGCCCGTTCTCGGCCAAGCAGCTCTGCTCCATCTTTTTGTTCATCTGTAACTTGTCACTCCTTCTACTTGCAGCTAAGTAACAAAAGCAACCATAATCTAGCACAAGAGCCTCCTGTGTCCCAGCAGAACACTTGCCATTACTCCTAGTCCCAGCGTCTGGATCAACGTTGCAAACTCCTGTATTCCTTACGAATGAGGAGGCAAAGGACGACGTGGTCCTTATCCCCCTTTGCCTACTAAGCTTGGGAAGTGGGAAGGAAAGATGTTTTATATATTTTCTAAAAATAAATGGAAAGCCAGTTTTCCTTCCTTGCATCCGGACCAAGAACCCGTCTTCATCCCGCGAGGTGAGGCAAGGATGTCCAGCAAGGTCCCCACCTCAAGCACCACTGCTGACGCTCAAACTCATGGCCCTTACCAGAGAGTAGCACCCACTCCCCGCGACCCCGTCCACGCCCCCTCACCTGAGAGCAGCGCCCACTCCCCACAGCAACACCGCCAGCGCCCCACCATAGAGTAGGAGTCCCGGCTTCTCCTTCCGGGTGAGCGGCCGGCGCCCCGGTGCACGACGGGAGAAGGCTGCAGGCACGCCAATCCCCGGTGCCCAGGGCGCCCCGCCCCCTCAGGCCCTGGCTCTTAGTGGCGAGCACCTCTCGCGGCGGTGCCCTCTCCACCGCCCAGGCCCTGGCTGGAATCTGGATCCGGCACTTCTCTCTTGGGGCGCCGGTTGGGGGACGAGAGCGAGGGGAGGAGAAGGGGCTCTGACGTCCAATCCGGAGCCGCGTCCCGCCCATTGTTGTTAAGCGCAGCCAATCAGTAGCCAAGAAGCGTCCCTGAGGGTCCGAAAGTGGGTCCAGGAGCCGAGAGGTGTGAAGGGTTGGTCAGCTGTGCTGAGCGTGGGAGAGTCAGGAACGTGGGAGCCTCTCTCAGTCTGGAGAGGGTGCCCGTTTGAACCCTGTAGGTTTCGGTTCCCCGGCGGAATTATCAAGGGGTCGCCCACTCAGATTTCGAAAACTCGATTGTCCTAGCGAAAACCGAACTGCGGGCAATTCTGCAAACACTGCAAGTTCGTTCTCTTGAGAGACAAACATAAGGAAGGATCGCGCAGCTACTCAGTAAAGAAGGAAGAATCCGTTGACTAAGATGAAGATTTTTTTTTTAATACTGTTGAAATGTCTTCAGTTCAGTTCAGTTCAGTCGCTCTGTCGTGTCCGACTCTTTGCGACCCCATGAATCACAGCACGCCAGGCCTCCCTGTCCATCACCAACTCCCGGAGTTCACTCAAACTCATGTCCATTGAGTCGGTGATGCCATCCACCCATCTCATTCTCTGTCGTCCCCTTCTCCTCCCGCCCCCAATCCCTCCCCGCATCAGTCTTTTCCAGTGAGTCAACTCTTCCCATGAGGTGGCCAAAGTATTGGAGTTTCAACTTTAGCATCAGTCCTTCCAATGAACACCCAGGACTGATCTTTAGAATGGACTGGTTGGATCTCCTTGCGGTACAAGGGACTCTCAAGAGTCTTCTCCAACACCACAGTTCAAAACCATCAATTTTTCGGTGATCAACGTTCTTCACAGTCCAACTCTCACATCCATACATGACCACGGGAAAAACCATAGCCTTGACTAGACAGACCTTTGTTGGCAAAGTAATGTCTCTGCTTTTTAATATACTATCTAGGTTGGTCATAACTTTCCTTCCAAGCAGTAAGCGTCTTTTAATTTCATGGAGGCAATCAGCATCCGCAGTGATTTTGGAGCCCAAAAAAATAAAGTCTGACACTGTTTCCACTGTTTCCCCATCTATTTCCCATGAGGTGATGGGACCAGATGCCATGATCTTTGTTTTCTGAATGTTGAGCTTCAAGCCAAACTTTTCACTCTCCTCTTTCACTTTCATCAAGTTGGAATGTCTTAGCAAAGGTTAATTTCAAGGGGAAAGTTACAGTCACAAATACAAGCTCTGGAGTTAGAAGATCTGACCACAATACCCAGCACTGCAGTGACCATGTGGCCCTAAACTGGTCTTAAATCTTTGTCTTAGTTCCTCTTCTATAAGGTGGAGATAGCTCAGAACGTAAGGTGCACTTAAAGCAACTTTTGTCAAATGTTTTTGTCTCAGGATCCCTTTTGCTGTTGCTGTTGCTGAGTCACTTCAGTCGTGTCCGACTCTGTGTGACCCCACAGACGGAAGCCCACCAGGCTCCCCCGTCCCTGGGATTCTCCAGGCAAGAACACTGGAGTGGGTTGCCATTTCCTTCTCCAATGTGTGAAAGTGAAAAGTGAAAGTGAAGTCGCTCAGTCGTGTCCGACCCTTAGCGACCCCAAGGACTGCAGCCTACCAGGCTCCTCCATCCATGGGATTTTCTAGGCAATAGTACTGGAGTGGCTTGCCATTGCCTTCTCCACAGGATCCCTTTACATTCTTACAAATGATTATGGACTCCCAAAGAGCTTTTGTTTAGTGGGATGTTCACTGGATTGGAAATTTAAAAGCATTTATTAATTCACCTAAAGCTAAAATGGACTTCCCTAGTGGCTCAAATGGTGAAGAATCTGCCTGCAATGCAGGAGACCTGGGTTCGATCCCTGGTTGGGAAGATACCTTAGAGGAGGGCATGGCAACCCACTACAGTATTCTGGCCTGGAGAATCCCCATGGATAGAGGAGCCTGGTGGGCTATAGTCCATGGGGTCGCAAAGAGTCAGGCACGACTGAGCGAATAAGCACAGCACACAAAGCTAATAATGGGGTTTCCCTGGTAAAGAATCCGCCTGCAATGAAGGAGACCTGGATTCAATCACTGTGTTGGGAAGATCCTCTGGAGAAGGGAAAGGCTACCCAGTATTCTGGCCTGGAGATTTCCATGGACTATATAGTCCATGGGGTTGAAAAGAGTCGGACAGGACTGAGTGAATTTCACAGAGCTAATAATAAACCAATACATGTGGACATAATATATTTCATGAACTATAACTACACTTAAAAAAAAAATTACTGAATGGGTGCTCAGTCACTTCAGTCATGTCTGACTCTGAAACCCCCTGGACTGTAGCCCTCCAGGCTCCTCTGTACATGGGATTCTCCCAGAAAGGTTAGTAGAAGGGGTTGCCATTTCCTCCTCCAGGGAATCTTCCTGGCCCTTGACTGGAACCCATGTCACCTGTGGCGTTTGCATCGGCAAGCGGATTCTTTACCACTGAGACACCTGGAAAGACCCTCAGAGTGGCATTATATTACAGTTTTGCAAATTTCCATGTGCTTCTCCATTTGTTCGTTGTACTGTTGTTTGGACAAGGAAATCCAGAAAATCTGGTCTTATGCAGATAACACAGCTAGAAAAGGGAGACGTATCTTTAATACGTCTGATAATTGTGGATACTTTTTTAATTTTAATTTTATTTTAATCCAAAAATGTCTTATTACTCACTCTCTGAGTTGTTACACGGGAGCAGGTGGGGTATGCATGGGGGACTGTTGACAGCAGGGGAGTCTCCAGGGTTGGTAAGTACAGAGTTCACACTGGACACCAGGCTGCTTCCCACAATGGAGAGATGAAGGACTTTGGAGAAATTCATAACTTTTTCTGGAATAATCTGAAGGGAAGTCCTGCTGCCAAGTCTTGGACCCAGCTATGCCTCTTACCTCCAATTTGTGTAAGATGCCGTGGTGTTCCCAATGGTTCTGTGCTGAAAAGAAAGTTACTGTTTCCCAGATGTTGCTAATGGTGGAAGAGCTACAGGAAAGGTTCCAGGGTGATGGCAACCTGCAGAAAGCTGCCCGGTAAGGATGAGCACCTGTACGGGGTGGGATGCCAGGGTTCTCCTCCTCAGAGGGAGGGCAGCCAGAAAGTCATGGAGCTCTTCTGAGGAATGTTCTGGATACAGAACTGAGTGTAGGCCCCGGTTGGGATGGGGCAGTTTGCTTACTAACTTGCAAGAAGTTACTTCTCAGATTGTTCAACCATTTCATTTGGGATCACTTTTTTGAAATTGAGGGATCAAATTTTCCAAGTGAAAGTATCTCATTTATCAGGGCCAGCTAGAGATGTTTTTCAGCTCCCTTCCAAACTTGAAGGATGCAGGGAGTGCCCAGCCTCCAGACACTCTTAATGGATCTTGCCCCCCACCCTACTTCCATTTTGCTTTTGGTTGAGACAAGAGGGAAGTTGACCATAGTCTGGTTAAGGCTAGAAAGCATCAGGCTGGAATTGTAGTGGGACAATCCCATATGGTACCATGTGGTCAGTCTTGATGTGGAAGACACCACTGATGGAGAGTAAGATGGCTGATTTCTAAGAAGGAGGGCAGTGGGTGAGGGCATATGAGCCTCTATGCTCCCCATTCCTGAACAGCTCTTTATTTTTTTTTTGGCCATGCCCCAGAGCAAGTGGGATCTAAATTCCCCAACCAGGGATTGAACCAATGCCCTCTGCATTGGAAGCACAAAATCTTAACCACTGGACCACCAGGGGAAGTCCCTGAACAACTCTTTTAACCATCTTATATGCTTGGGATTCATTGTACAAGTTAAAAACATACAAACAAACCTTGGCATGGGGCATAGGTGCCAAGGAAGAGAAATATGGAATTTCAGAGAGAACAGAAACTTGCTCTGGACTCAACCCTCTTTTGTGGTGGAAAGAGAAAAGGACAGTGATGCCTCTAGTCTCTGTGGATTCACAGTAGAAAATCATAAACAGATTTGGAAAAGAACTTCACGCCGAAGTTTTCAGTAAAAGGACAGATCTTTTCTTCTCTCTAGTTAGTTAGTTCAGTCGCTCAGTCGTGTCCGACTGGCTTTTTCCAACTTCAAAGATGGTACTGGCGGGTCCACCAACAGTGGGAAAATAGATTTTCTTAACCTTCCTCAGGATCATCTCTCGGCTCTGGCTGGTTGGGGGCTCTTGACGTTGCCCAGAGCTCTAGAGAAGTGTTCTGGGAAAGTGTATGCTGCTAATGTCCCCTTTGAAATAGGTGAAAAAGACACAGCAGGAATTCCATTCAGTCTTGACAGGGCTCTGCATTCAGAAGGCGGGTCTTCCTTACTTCTTCCATCATAACACTGGGGAGAGCTTAATTCTCAATCAGGGGCAGAGACAAGGCAAGATGCTCTGGCAGGGTGCATGTTAATAGCCAGAGCTGCCTGGCCAGCTTTAGAGCTGCTCAGTGCTGCCCCCAAGCAGGGCTTCTGAATACTCTTATTTGTTACTAGCAAAACTCAACAAATGGTAGTTCCTTAAAAGTTAGTTGCAATGGGAAATCTGAAACCATTTGGAAAATATTCCTGAGTTATGCAGATCTTCCAAATATTTTTTATTTTTCTTGGCCACGCCAGGAGGCATGTGAGATCTTAGTTCCCCAACCAGGGATCGAACCCACACCCCTTGCATTTGAAGCTCAAAGTCGTAACCACTGAACCACCAGGGAAGTCTCCCAGATCTTCCAAATATTGATGCATTTCATTATTCAGCATTTTAAAAATCACATTTATTCAAATAATCAGTAATCTCATCAATCTTGTGAAACCATCAAGCTCACTGGTGGATACAGCATTTTCCTGTAGGGCAGAAAAGTTTTCCCTTTGTTACTATGTTCTTTTCTTGGTCTACTAATTAAACTGAAGTAAGACAAAGTCATGGGAGAATAACCAACTTCGTACTTAGGGGAAACCCATAAAAATGAGACCCAAGGGCAAGTTAGGCAATGGAGACTTCTTTGCCATCCTGAGATGAAGACTAGGATAGGGGCTTGGAGCTTCAAAAAAGGAGGGCAATTCACAGTACTAGAAAGAGAGTCGATGTTTGGTAATTAGAAGTTTATCCAATCTTGCTGAAAAAGTCTTTCAGGTAAAAAAAAAAAAGGTTATCTCTGGTAGGAGCTCTTTTTTAATACAGGCCTCTATCTAAATTCTGTTGGGTAGATGTTATTGCTCAGTTGCTAAGTCGTGTCCAACTCTTTGCAACCCCATGAACTGCAGCACACCAGGCTTTCTTGTCCTTCACCATCTCCCAGAGTTTGCTCAAACTCATGTTTATTGAGTCGGTAATGCCATCCAACCAGGTAAAAGTGTTTCCTAAGTCTGCTGGGTGTTACTGCCTTCAGCTCAAAATAATCCACAAGCCAATGTACCATATTTGTGGGTGACATATTCTGCTCTACTTCAGCGCATTTTCCAAAAGTATAATTTATGCTTGAAAGCTCAGATTTTGTCATTGGCAGAAATACCTTCAGTCATTTTCCTTGAAGTGGCAGGTCCATTTTGTCCAAATACCCAAGTTGAATGACCATAGTTTTTGTTATTCTTTAAAAAAAAAAAGGTATTTAATGAAAAAAAGCAGCTAGTTCAATTCACACCTCTCAGACAATTGCACAGCTATACACTTCAGTAATTAGCAGAGCTGCTCTATGTACATGTCACATTTATCACGTAGAACATTAAAAAGATAGGTGAGATTTCATAAAATTAATCATTTGTACTGCTTCATCATGGACACCCTTAAGTGAAAGTGTACTCTTAATTGTTTTATTGCATTCTAGCAGTGAAGAATATAAATATAGTACAAGTTGGTGCCACACCACCTTGATTCATGCAAAGATGCCAGCGTTTTCATCCGCTTTTGTACAATCAGTGAAAATACGAACACAATG